>NW_010416422.1:0-1093 GCF_000710305.1 Buceros rhinoceros silvestris | reverse complement strand
GCCGGTACCCGGAGCGGGGAGCGGTCCCGTCAGAGCCGGAGCGGGGGGGTACGGGGTGTGCTCTGGTCGCGGCCTGGGGCAGCGCTGCCGGGGCCCGGCCTCTGCTTCCACGGGGCTGCCTTTGGCGAGGCAGGGGGAGACGGGATGAGACCTTTACAGTAATCTTATGAAGAGCAATAAAACTTATTTTACCGTATTATTTTATCTGTACATTACTTTGTCTTTTTTATTTTTTTTCGTGGTATGAAAGGTATTACCGACTAAGGAGCCGATCTCTGCTCGGCAGAACCGCAAAGTCGTCGGAGTCATGACAATGGCTCAGAGGAACAATATAACACAACTTTACGTAACCTAATGGCTGAATAACACTGGCTGAGCTCTGTGTGTGGGTGAGATAAAGTGTTCTGGCAACAGCAAACAATTTAACAGTGATGGTTTGGCATTAAAACTGTGACACTGTTTGGTGTAGAAAAACAGAGAAGATCAAAGGAGAGAGAAAAGGAAGGAAGATGCCGTCCGCGTTCCCACAGGGTCCGCTGTTGCTCTGGGTTTCCTCTGGGGGTGGGGGTCCTTCCCAGGCAGCACTGGGGATGTTCCTTTTCTGGAGCTCAGTTTCTCAGCTGAGCATGCGAAACTGCTCCTCCTGGGTGGTTCCAGAAATGGGTCTGGGGTCCCAGGACATGCAGTTGTTCTCCCAGAAGATTTGGGAAATGAGGCTGGGGTCTCCAGTGGGGTTTGCCCCCTCCCCTGCTATGATTGCAGAGTGACCCCTCATTCGTGCACGTGTGGTGGGATAGACTCCGAACTTGGGAGGTGGGGGGGATCACCTGGCAACAGGTTCTACCTCACCTCCACAAGAGGGGAACTGGTGTGGGGGTAGGGGGGCTTCCTCCAGCAGTACAGGTCACCATAACAAAGCAGCATGTGTCTGAAAACAATTGTTTAAGGCACGATGTCTAACATCAGTCCATCACAAAAGAGTGTAAGGGACAAGACTGGGAGAGATCTCTGTCCAAAAGCACCCGCCAGCCCCCTCCACCCCATCCCACCTGGGGTGACCATGGGACACCCCAGTCCCACCGCTCCCATGCTG
>NW_010416421.1:565-768 GCF_000710305.1 Buceros rhinoceros silvestris | reverse complement strand
CGCCAGCCCGGGCTCAGCGCAGAGCCATGCTACGCGGCGATGCCTGCGAGAGGGAAAGTTTATAACTAAGGTCTCCGGGAACAACTTCCCAAGGGCCGAGCCGAGGTCTCAGCCGGAGCTCCTTCTGAGACGAAGGCATTCCTTCGGGACGGTTTTCACCCACACCGCCTTAGCCGCCTTAGCCGCTCCAGCAGCTCTCTATG
>NW_010416421.1:0-367 GCF_000710305.1 Buceros rhinoceros silvestris | reverse complement strand
ATAACTTGAGAAATAACGCGTTGGTATTGATCAAGAGTTCTCCTGATCATCCTCTCTCCCGAAGGGTAATAGGGGAAAAAGTGAGACTCGAAGGAGCCCGAGAGGTCGGAGCCTCTCTGCGCGCTGCACCTATCCCCAAGATGTTAAACCCTGCACAGAGAAGGGAAGACCCACTCTAGTGGTGCTAGTGTTGGGTTGGGTCGGCAACTGCGCTGAATTTAGCAAAGGTCTCTTCTTCCAATTACTGGATGCGAAGTTTAAACTGTCTAGGAAAGCGCAGCGGAGTCCGCTCTCTGCACGTGAAGGACTTGTTCCCACTGCTGGACACCTTGCGGCCACACGAGTGTTTGATAGGTTACAACAAGGG
>NW_010416420.1:0-4216 GCF_000710305.1 Buceros rhinoceros silvestris | reverse complement strand
ATATATATAAAATTTAATCATTGCCCTGGAAGTCATTAATCAGCAAGCGGATAATGCCTCTTTCAATCTTACAGCAAAGAAGAACTATTGGAATTATTTAAATGCCTTCATGTTTCTGAAGCCTCAGGGCCATTATCTTCACAAACAAATCTCTAATTGTTTTCTCAATTGAAAGTGGCACTGGTACATTAATAGCAAAATGCAAAGCTTTTATTGTACTTTCAGTGTTTCATTTTAGCTTAAATATGGAATTAAATATGGAAAACAGTGCTGTTTAATTTGCTGACACAGTCCAGTGATCCACCTCATTACTATGATAGCATTGTTATGTTAATTACTATGATGCTATTGTATCAGACCTGTTACCACTCTTACACCCGCTATTACTGTATGTTTATGCAGCTTTTGTGACAGCCAGTATTTCTTGTTCATGGTTGCTAAGCTGGAGTTATCTTCCTTGGCCCCGCTTCTTGCTGTTATATTTGACAGCCTGCACAGAGCAATGAATAAATACCTTATTTGTGAGCTGTAATAAGATGTACATTAATAGTTAGTTTCTGTTTTGCTCCATGATTCTCAGTTCGCTTCACAGAGTGCAAAAACTGTGGGTGGTGACTAATGTAATGATTGGCGATCTATGTAGTTGGCTTCTATGCTTTGGCTTTTCCGCAGCCAAGTTCTTTAGTAATCAAGGTGTTGCCTCAGTGGAAGATGTGAGGGCATATTTAACTTCTCTGCTTGTCTGCAAATTTTGCCTGTCTTGATTTTCATCTCTAAGAGTTTCTCTGTGTATTTCCAGTTTCTCTGCATACTGGTGAAGTCGTCCTTCGATCATACGCCCAGCAGCTCTGAACACAAGATCTGATCTCTGCAGTAAAGCTCTCTTGGTGTTGTACCCTCTCTTAGTCTACGAGCTTGTGAATTCTGCTGAGGTTTTTTGTGGAAATTTAAAGGCCATGCCAGAGTTTCTAAGCTTTCCCCGCATACAATATAATCTGAACGTTTTAAATACAGCAGAATAATGCTCTTGAGTGAAGATTAATCTTCTAAAAGTACATTATCAAACTTCCATTTCAGGTGAAGAGGTCAGTGGCAACACAATATGAAAACACTTACCCTTCCTTTGACTAGTTTTTCCTAGAAGAAAAAGTTACTGCAGGCTGAATTTGTAATTGAAACTTGCTTTTTGTTGACTTTGCTTAATGTTTCTGTATAAATATTGATTCTTTCTTCCCATAAGTTATGCAACCAGTGGGCGAAATAAAGGAAGTTTCTTGAAACAGGGATATCCAATAAATCTCCCTCACAGCTGCAGGAGTAGAGTTTTAGATCACATGCAAGAAAGAACTGCAAACTAAACTGCAATGAATAATAATAATATTAGTTGAATGAATAATAATGAATATTAGTTGAAAACAGGAATGGCAAATGGTTAGTCCTTAAAACATAAACGATCACAGTGTATTTTTGAATAAATATATAGCAAGTGGTTGCAGTGTCAAAAAATGGACAATTTAATTAGTCCACATCAAAAATCTTGCTTTGCAACTGCAACTGCTGGTTATCAGTAGAAGACTTATTGAGTCAAAGCATGAAAAGCTTAAGAAATGTAGGCCTAATCACAAAAAATGGACTGAGCAAACGTCCGTAACATAATGAACACTTTATCATGGTAAACCCCTCCAATTTAGCAGGGTATATTGATCATTATTAGAAAAAAGTATGTGTTTCCGTCATGAATCAGTTTGTGGTAAAGTAGGAAAAGCTTACCATTAAAAAAAAAAATAAATTTTTTTTAAAGTATAGATTTTTGGTATTTTGAAACAGGAGTCATGTGAATACCAGCAGCTGTCCCCTCATTTTTCATTCCATGTCTCCATAACAGAGTTGGGCTAACAAATACTGATGGTGCTCTTTCCACTGGGAATGAGTTTAATAGCTGTATCTAGATAATTGCCTTTAAGATAAATGATGTCACACAAATTTCTCCCCATCCTTAGAAAACCATCATCACTTAAGGAGAATATGAATGGGATCTACTCTATATAGACAGGAAACACAGTGTTAAATAAAATGTTGAATAAAAATAAATGAAAGAACAAAAAATGTGCTCTCGGTGAAGTTTGGGCTTTAACTACTGGCTTAGTAGAGAGCTGTTCTTCTTTCAAGATGCTTCCAGGTAATTCCAGAGACAATAATATGTCCACAGCCCTCAGAGACATCCAATTAGGAAGTTTGGGAGTCCTGAGGATCCCCACTAGTGGGTATTCCTGCCAAGTCAGCTTAGTCAGCGAAGGAGCAGATACCCAAAATTTTCCTTTATGTCAGGCAGGCTCCAAATGTTTATCTGTGCTGGTAGTCACACACGCCAAGTGAATGAGTTTACAGACACAAAGACCATGTAGCAAATTTTTCTCATAGTTTTCTACGATTTCTTGTGTTCATAAAATTTGGATTTAAATTCTGTTTTAGGTACGTAAGTGCATGGGCTCTTTTCAGTCCTGTTGATGTCTCATATGTTCATCTTAAATTCTCTGTGTGTTCAACAGGCCTAAAAATCAGCCATAACTTGTATATTTAGAAAATAGAAGCTGATTTTTTTGGAATTTTAAATTAATGTGATCATATGAAGTATTTTATTTTGCTAGTAGTTTTAAAATTTTTTTTACATAATTTGATCACAGTTTCTATTCCCACTGTTTTTATTATACACGTCATATCAAAATATCCTGTCATTTCATCCACTGCAGACATCTATGGATTTCAGCTCATGACTGCTTGTTAGTGATAACTGAAAGTGAAATTAATATTCAACTTCCAGAATTCTGAAATTGCAAAATAAAGCTAACAAAAAGTGAAAAAAGAATTTCAGAATGCAGTATAAGATAATCATGCCTGTAACTTTGCTGATTAGTATGGTTTGCTCTGAGTTCACTCAGTGCCAAAGGCTAAGTACATTTGCCTAAATACACAATAAAATTATCAGATCAGAGATGTGATAACATTTTTTTTCATAATAGATCAAGGAGAATGTTGAAATTTATTACCACTTAGTGATGAAAACAAATGGAATGACAAAACCACCACATGCATGCATGCTTGCATGCACCTTGGTGTTTTTTTATACCTGTCATCTTAATAGAACAGGAGGGAACTGGAAGGCAGTCTAGTTTCCTACTGAATATACAATACCAAAGCCTTTCTGTTGGAGACACAAAGCAAAAATAATGCATTATTTTAACATTAACGATGGACAATGTATTAATAGGGAAAAAATTGGTCTATATCGATGAGGAACGAAAAAGCCGGGAAAATACATTATTTAAAAATCAGTGAAAATTTAAAAATGGTGAAAAAGTGTCTTCTTTCTGGTATGGAGATGCCGCACCACTCAACAAGCATAACAGGATGAAATGGGCTTGACAAAGTGAAGAGCTCTACCTATCAGAAGGTGCAACTAAAGGGTTTTATTATGTGAGGATTTTTAAATCCCACTTAATTGTCCTCCTTCTGGTTTGTGCAATAACTGTATAGGCCAATTATTGTATTGCAAGATTTATGCAGCTATAACAAACTTATAAGCCATCTTGACAAAAGATTACAAAAAACCCTTAATATTTCCTGTCACTGGTTTGGCCGAGGTAAAAACCAAGGTCCAATGACAGTAATACCCTCCCCTATCCCACCAGAGATAGGGGAAGGGAGAAAAGAACTCGTGAGACCTCTAAAATGCTTTTTGGAAAACTGAAACAAACTCTAATAACACTACAAACAAATATATATTAAATACAAAGGAAATCAGTGAGATATTGAGGGTTTTGGAAAGGCGAGGGTTAACCCAAAAGCAAACACAGATCGCGGCAGCGATCCGAGATGGTGGCGGCCACGTGGTTCTGCGGCGTGAGCAGCGCACAGAGACCCGCACAGTTACGAATTACCCGGCAGCGCGAGATCGAGCAGAATCGGCACAAAGTCCTACCAGTCTCTGTTGTGGAACGGAGTAAAGCAAAAACAAACGGCTCTCGGGCGCGCGGGCAGTCCAGACCCGGCTTGGCGGGGCCCCAGGCGTGTGGCAAGCAGTGGGGCGGTGAATGCAGCTCCAGAGGTCTCTGGTGTGGCACGCGGACAGTCCGGGCGCGGCACTTGCAGCGGAGCTCCAATGCGGGACTCCGATGCGGCGTCCCGAGGCGGCACGGCGGCTTTTCCGGCAAAACCA
>NW_010416419.1:0-5499 GCF_000710305.1 Buceros rhinoceros silvestris | reverse complement strand
ACCAGGAAGTCTAGCCCAAACTGGGACAACCCCAAAATAATAATTTTTATTCTACTAACCATAAATGTTAGAAAGAGGTACAGCTAAAAAACTCAGACAAACAATAATTCTACACTGGTTGAGGGGATGGGAAGCAAGACAAAGTTTTTTAAATAATCTTGCAAAAAAAAAAATCCATAGAGAAGGCATATGCTATAGAATGTGTAATAATTTTGAGATATGACCCAAGTTAATTCTCATCTTGGAATACTTTTGCTTCTATTAAGAAGCAAATTACTTTGGTCAAATTAAATAGTAATTGATTCCTAAAAAATCCTAAAATGCCCTCGGTTGAGGCAATCATTCAAAGTGCTGGAACCTTAGAGTAACTCTGACTGCATTGTACCTGGCAAATCTCTTATAGCTTCCCTTCACCAATTAGTTTTAGTTAGAAAGTCATTCCAGTTTTCTTCACAATAACATTTTAAAAATGAAAATCAATATATTTTCATGATAATAATTTACTTCATTAAATCTCCATAAATGTTCTAATCTTCATTTTTTGAAAGCAATATCCTTGCCCAATGTCAGACTTGATATTTTACAAGGTCTAAATTACACTTTTCATTAAATTATTGAAAAAATTATATATAAAACTGGCTTGCTTTGTGCTTTCACATAACAACTTATGAGGGCAAAGCGTTTGAGCTTGAAATTTCTTTATATTGAGGAAGAAATAGCTGCTAAAGAGCAGACTTCTGATTTTAAGAATCCTGTTGAGTTCAGGAGACATGTTATTTTTAACATGCTTTCTGTCACATTAAATAACTCAGCTTGCCTCAACCATTAAATCTGTGGAAACCAGGAATGCAAATTTTTGTTTGCATAGTTGATGCAGGTGTGTCCGGAATTAATTACAATGTCAAACTTTTTTCAAAATGCACATTCATTGCTGAGCATGGAGGAAGCTTCTAGTGGAAGTAAAATTCATTACCTGTACAGTTATATATCCCTTTCCATGAGCAGGAGTATAATATCCCTGATTTTTATAGAGATATTTAATCCTCAGTATCAAATATCAAAATGTTCTTTTAAAATGCAAAATTCTAAGGAAAAGAAAATATGTGCATGAAAGAGGGAAGGCAGTCATGAAATGAAGAGAAGAAACGCAGTGAAGGAAAGATCAGAGAACTTTTGAAAAATCTTTAGAAAATACACTTGCCAAATAGCAAGATGCGAAGTTGATGGGCGGAGCGGGGAAGGTAGACTTCATAAAAGGTTACTGAACAATGAAAGTTAGAGATTTATGTGTTTTCATTCCCTGTACTTTTTATAAATGGAACTTATATAGTAACATTTTAAATTAAAACATTAGAAACAAGTAATTAAAGGTAAGAGTAACTGCTGGTTTCTTTTTTAAGGAACATCAGATTTAATATGGGTTATTTTATTACTGAGGTCTGAAATTCTCCTGCCAATATTTTGCTTGGATTTAGTGGGGGTTTTGTTGCCCTTTTTTTTTTTTCCTGGGGGGATGTCAAATTAATCTGCTAATTTAAATGGTGGCACATTTATCCATGTCTTTCTTGATTCAAGACTTCTGTGCTTCTTAATTACAATCTGGGGGTTTACTAGCTTGTCAATTTCTGTAAATTTTCAATCTGCAAAGCCATATGTCTGATAACTCTAAATTCCTAATTTATTGCCAGAGTTATATATGATAGTGCAGTGCAATGAATGTGCAAAATGAAACATTTCAATAAGGTAAAGTAACGCGTTCTTCTAACAAGCATTTTTAGTGACAGTTATAAGGGGTTTCATACGTAGGGAAGCTAACCTCTGAAGTCTACAATTTATTCAGCTTGTACTGTCAGAAGTTAGAGCTATAGTATATGGTCTTTTCTGTCTCTAAAAAACAGAATAATTCAAAATTATGATGGCAACCTTGCTGGAATCCAATTCTTTTTAGAATATATGACTTTAAAATATATTTTATTTTGAACCATTATATGTTTATTGATAAACTTTTGTAATAGACCATGCTAGTTTAATGAACTCTGTGGCCTTGATGTGTCATTAGCCCTTCTCGTAACAACTGCTTTTCTACATTAGTAAATATTAAGAGACAAGAAGTATGTCATATTTTTCTTTAAAAAGATAGTCATGGTTTGGTTTTAAACCATGGGAAACTCTTAAAAAAATCCATACTTGGCAAGGTTTTGAATACAATTGTAGTTTGCTTTCTCTCTCCCAGTAAAGAATGTGATTCTTCTTGTGCTACTATGTACAGATACTGCTTAAAAATTTAGAGTGTGACATTCCAATTTATGCTACGAGTTTCTTTATCTCAATATCATGCCATTTGACTCATTGTTTCAAACGGAAAATTGAAATACCTCATAGACACAACTATTTAATCTGTCAGTGCTTTAGCTCTCAGGAAATTTCTCTTAAACTTCAGTGATCATTTTGCATCTTGAAACTGCAGTTTGACTATTGAGATGATGGAGCTTGTTTCACATTTTTATTTCACCATATACCAAGAGGAATTGATAAAGATAAATTTGGAAAATCCTCAAATTACTTTGATGCACTGAATAGGAGGAAAATTTCCATCACCAGAAGAACGTAAAGTGATTAATATGTTCGTAACCCAGTAAAAATGTTAATCAATATAAAGGACCCTAACAAGTGTTACAGTTCCAGGACTGGGAGATGCAGAATGTTTGCAAGTGCCTTTGAAAGAAGAGGTCATTAGTCCCAGCACAGCAAAACATTATTCAAACTTAATTATAAGCACGTAAGTAATCTAGTGACATGTACTTACTCTATATAGACCCTTTAATGTGCTGAGAATTCTGCTTATACTGCAGATGGAGCAACCATTCCATTTATGTGAAGTGTGTGCCTTATGCAAATTTTTTTAATGATCTTTCATGGTGAAGAGCTTCAGTGATTATGTTATTATTTATTTTTATTATCTTAGCCACAGAATTTCACAGTTAAAATTTGGTGTGGTGGAATGGGAAAGGAGTGATACTTAAAACCTTTCCTATCCAGTTCCACTTACAACAGCTCATCCTGAAGCGTATTTAATTATTGTAACAATATTCCCTATCCAAATAAAGAAGAATACTATTGAGATATTGATAGATGGTGATGACAGTCATTAATGAGTTGTGGTTGTCCATTCAGACCTCTAGTACTGTAATTTCACAGTTCTTTAGCATGTGCTGTTTAAAGTGATTTATATACAGGATCAACAGTTGGCTTTCTACCATTTAAGATAGCTGACCAGATACTCGTCAATAGATATTGACCAGGTAACAGCTTTGTTAACTTTGTATCATACTTTGCTTTGACCACTTCAACCTCCTTATTGCCATATTGGTGACATATGGGCAAATAGACATTGAGATGGGTGGAAAGCTGACTGGACAGACAGGCTCTAAAAGTTGTGATCTGTAGTAAAACTTCTAGCTGGTGACCAGTAAATACTGATGCTCCTCAGAGATCAATACTGGGTCCAATACTGTTTAGCAACTTTATTAATGATCTAGATGATAGGATGGAGTTCTTTCTCAGCAAGTTTACAGATATCGCTAAACAGTCAGGGGAAGATGATCAATATGCTTGAGAACAAAGCTGCTATTTAGAGGGCAGAGTGGAGAAACAGACTGACAGGAACATCATGAAAGCAAAGGGAAATGCAAAGTCCTGCAATCTGGAGATTGGTGACCCCAGGCACCAGTACAGGCTGGGGAGCAACTGCTTAGGAAACAGTTCTACAGAAAAAGACCTCGGGGTCCTGAAGAACACCATGTTGAATGTAACTCAGCAATGTACCCTGGCAGCAAGAAGGCCAGCAGCATCCAGGCATTGTTATTAAGAGTGACCAGGTTGAAGAAAGTGGTCCTCTCTGTCTGTCAACCATAAGACCACATATTAAGTGTTCCACCTACTTTGGTGTTTCTCAGTACAAGAGAGACATGGATATACTGGAGTGAATCCAGTGGAGGTCACCAAGCTGTTTGGATGCTGGAGCACACAGCATATGAGGAAAGTCTGTGGGAGCTAGGCCTGTTGAAACTACGTAAGAGTGGGCTAAGGGAGATCTTACTGCTCTCCTCATCTACCTGACTGATTGGTGGATACAGAGACAATGGTACCAGGATGTTGTTAGATGTGTACTGAACAGGGAGTTTAACTAGGTGACCTCCAGAAGTTCACCTTGAACCAAAATTATTCTATGAGGCTATTAAATATATCTCCTGTACATTTTCAATGGTCTTAGATATGAGCTGTGAATCCAAGAACAACATGAAGCAAAAGTTCAGATAATTTTTTTTTTTTACAATTTTATCTTATAAGCAGTGTGCAACAGATGGAATTACCAGGTCTAACATTTAATTGACTTTCATTAGCAACAAGCTATTGGTAGCATGTTAGCAACAAGTTAGCAGTAACACACAAAATTTAAAGCATTCTGTGATTTTTTGTTTTCTTATGCTCTGTCAGGAATACATTTCCAAATTATATTATTGTACAATATCTCCTACTTGCACTGGAAATAGCAAATATAAATCCATAGGAAGACGTGTGCAGACTGTGTTCAGGCTTTATGGCATTCCACATTTAACCGGTGATCTGTAAGCTGGTTTTCTGAGGATAGATAGCATTCACAGAAAATTGGAGTAACTGCAGACAGCAACAGAACTTTTTTTTCATTTGTTTTATTTTGTGTTTTACTGTTATTTCTTCAGAAGCACTATTTAAACATCTGTCCAGCCTCCCTAGAGGATGTTGTGATAGATTATGGTACTTGAGCAACCGTGGAAGAGACTGTCACACAGTGGAAGGTGACATTGTTACTCATTGCTGAACATTTATTTGTCTAAAAAGACAATATGTTACGTTCTTAACACTTGGAGAAAACCAAAAAGGAGTGCTTTGCCGAAAATACTTTAAGACAATTTTTTTTAAATGGGACATTTCATTCATAACAGTATTTATTTGGTTTTTTAACCTGGAACAATTTATTGGTTACTCGACTGGAAATGTTGCAGCTACTATAGTGTAATGAGAACATTGGTTTTAGTGCACATTGCACGCACTTGCAAAAAATGAATTGGTATAGTAAGAACTGTTTAAGGTTTTTTGAGATTTTTTTACACAAGTTTAATATAGATTAAGTATGTGCAAGGAATTACCTTGGGGCATGCTTGGAAACAAAATCAGTGTCATTTAACTAGGAACATAAAAGGATTCCATATACCCTCGACTCAAATAGTCGTACTAATCCATTAAATGTATTTTTCAAGGGGAGAGAGGTTTGTAAACAGACTATAGAAAATAGTAATTTCATTGGTTTATGCTTTTTACCTCGTGGATTCTAATCACAAATTTGGTATATCGAGTATAAAGAAAACAATGTACTGTGAAAGGTTATACATGCTATTTAAAACTTTCATAGTTGTACACATATACAACTTACTATTTATTCCTGCACAACTGTTAAGG
>NW_010416418.1:908-2790 GCF_000710305.1 Buceros rhinoceros silvestris | reverse complement strand
GGTCCCGCTGCGGGGGCAGCCGAGGCTGTGGCACAGGCAGTCACCTGGGAAGCGCCTTCCTGGGTTCCTGGGGGACTTCGTGTGCCTTTACGGTGCCGGAGGAGCCCCGGTGAAGGGTATGGCAAAGGCAGCAGCTGTGGGCTGCGCTGCAGTCCAGCAGGGAAACGGGGCAGCTCCTCCTCACCCCACCACGCTGCAAGGGAGGATGAGGAGGAAGAGGAGGAAGCAGTGCCCAGCATTTAGCCAGGGCTGCTCGGTAAAGCTCGGCCTTCAGTGCAGCTGCTCCCCGCTCACCCCTCGGGTCTCTCCCCAGCAGCGAGTCTTCGCTGCCACCTCCTGCAAGCTCAGCCCAGGTGCTGCCAAGGCGTCAGCGAGCAGACGCCCTCGCCCGTCCCGGAGGCACCATCCCTGCTGGCTGAGGAGAGGGCTGCAGTGGAAGCCCTCACAGACCAGAAGGATGAGACCTGTTCCAGCATGTCATCAGCAGCTCTGAGGACTGGGACGCGGTTTTGTCAGCTGACTCAGCTGTGGCGCCTCCAGAGCTCCAGCCCCTCTGTAACGGGGTGTGGGGCGCTTGAATGACGTGGGAGAAAAGCTTATACGTCAGTCCTGAGACATCTGGACCCGGCCAGACCGAACCAGACCAGGCCTCCTCAGCTAGCCCATCACCTGAGCACAGCTTCAAAGGTGGCACTCCTCCTCCACGGGAGCTACAGCCTCAACAGGTCAGCAGTACGATGCTGCCTGGCGCCTCCTCAGATGTCCACGCTTGCCTGAGATCCATGACACAGCACCAAGCTCCGTCCAGCCTTGCCTTGAAGGCCCAGCTGAAGGGATCACGGCAGCCCCGCGTGAGCTGATGTGCCCAAAGAGAGCAAAAATCTGACCTCCGTGGGCAGCTGGAGCAGCTCTGCAGGGTAACCGCTCACCCTGCGCACAGCTCGCCACGGAGGCGCAACTCCTTGTGAGGGCAGCGAACTCCTTGTCCTAAGGGAAGCGACGGCAGTCGCTGACAACCACCACTTCCAGTCCAGGGAGTTGAGGCACAAACGTGCCTTAAATAACTGGGGGGAAGATCAACAGAACCGACTCCAGACCCAGCGAGCCCTTCTCCAGACCGACGCTCACGCTCACAGCACCGTACGCCTGGCACCACTGCGGGAAGCGCTGTGCTGGACGAGCGATGATAACGTGTGGGACTGGAGCAGACCGGGGCTCTCCTGAGCCAGCTGGAACACCTCACCGCGAGGGCTGCAGAAACCTCTCCAAAAGGCTGCTGAAGGGCTTCGCGTTGTGGCCAGCGCTGCCCTAGCACACCCTCACCGACACGCTGCCTCTTGCAGCCGCGGCCAGTGCTTGCCCTGTGAAGACACCTCGCTCCTGCTGCTCTCCAGAGCTCCTCAGCTGGCCTGACCATGGCGCCTGGTCCTTGACTTCAGGCTCCCAGCAAGAAAGGAGAGGACACTCTCAGCAGTTAGAGCCAAGCACAGGCCAGTCCCTGAGAGCACCCCAAACTCAGTGCGACTTCTCATCCAAGGCCTCCCGCCTGATCTGCTCCATCCTTCACCAAGGGCCTGCTGAAGGATGGGATAAGCTCTATTACAGAAACGAGCTCCAGGTTCCCGTGCAGCACCACCACCAAGCAGAGGCCCCACGTCAACCCACCCGTGAAGGCCGAGGCTTTTAGTCATCTTCTAGAAGGATGAAGTGGCCCTGCCCGCTGCCCTGCACAAGCTGCCAACTTTGGAACAAAACCTGCAGTTCCAGGCTTCACATTCTGAATCACAGAACCGTTTTGGTTGGAAGAGACCATCAACCATCCACCATCCCCCCAGCACTGCCAGGTCCCCACTGCCCCCTGTCCCTCAGCAGCACCTCCACA
>NW_010416418.1:0-730 GCF_000710305.1 Buceros rhinoceros silvestris | reverse complement strand
GGTGCAACTGGAGGCCGGTTCCTCTTGTCCTGTCAGAAGAGACCGACTCCCCCACCTCGCTGCACCCTCCTGTCAGGGAGTTGTCAGAGCCAGAAGGTCTCCCCGGAGCCTCCTTTGCTCCAGGCTCAACCCCCCCAGGTCCCTCAGCCGCTCCTCAGTGCACTTGTGCTCCAGACCCTGCCCCAGCTCCATTGTCCTTCTCTGGACACGCTGCAGCCCCTCAGTGTCCTTCTTGGAATCCCTGCTTAGGTTGGCAGGTTTTCTGGGAGCCCCTGGTCCGGTCCCATCACATAGCACCAGACTCAGCACCTTCAGTGCTCCTCCACCCTGAGGACAGGCTGCTGCAGAGCGCACGCCCAGCTACCGGCAGCGCAGCTCTGCCCTTGGGTAACTTCTCCCACTCGGGCTGGGATCAGCCCTTCTCTGCAGGAACTGGGTGCCAGGCAGCTGCGGCCAGGGTGGGGGCTGTGCCCTGCGGCACATCACGGAGCTACAAAACCCAGCTGTCGGCACAAGCCCTCTCTTGCCCAGGTCACCAGCAAAGGCAGCAACTCCAAGCAGCCAAAACTGGAGTTTAACTCTGCTGCTGCCTGTCGTGATGGAGAGGAGGAGCAGGGCAGGAGTCCCCGTGTGCTGCAGGGACGCTGGAGCCCCCGGGTGGGCTGCACCTTTGGGCTGGGGGCATCCGTGGTTTCTGTACCAGTTTTGCCGGGTGAGACCCGTGACTCAC
>NW_010416417.1:0-2294 GCF_000710305.1 Buceros rhinoceros silvestris | reverse complement strand
GGTTTTGCAGCTGGTTCCAGCAGAGGTAGATTTGGCCCTTTCCCACACTCCTCCCAGCCAGCCTGGCAGCCCGGAGGGTCCCCGACACCAGCAGCCGCAGCTCTGCCTCCCGCGGCAGGGCCCTGGCAGCGGCCCCGTCAGCGGCACGCCTTAGCACGGAGGAGCACGAGGGCAGGCAGGCGGTGGGTGGGCGCACCTTATCTCCGTGAATTTCACTCACATTTCTCTATCCAAATGACCTCACAGCGCTTTTCGCTTCTGCACTTGTTTTCCACAATGCTGTCAGCACTCCTGAGGCCAACAGGCTGAGAGCACCGGCCAGGCGTGGGAAGGCCAGAGGGGGGTGGAACGGGTGCTGCCACACACTGCTCCAGTGAGACATCTGACTGCCCAGGGGCAGTCCCACCGCTGTCTTTAAGGCAGAGAAGGCCTGTGTCACTCTGTCAGTCGCATCACAGCGGCCAAAGAGACCAGACCTCACTACATTTGTGGGGTTAGTTATACTGGAACCTGGAACACCAAAGAGGAGAGCTCGGCAGCAGGAACCCAGTCGGCTCTCGAGCCTATAAGGAGAAAGCAAAAAAATCTTCTTTTCATACAAGGATCCTGTAACCTCAACCACGTCCCTGCCTAAGTTGATCACCAACGTCAGTGCTGGCATTAGGCCAAAGCTTTCACGTGGTGCCTTCAAGGAAGTCATCTTCGTTCACAGCTGGCTCGCCCCATTCATAACCAGTAATCGTGACAAGGCAGATTACCAGCTCTGCCAGCAGAGGAGACCCGCTAGTCTGTCTGATAGGGTATCAGCTGTGTTTCACAGCAGCAAGGCTCGGGTCTTCAGGAGACCCTTCTCCTGCCCAAGCAGACAGCAAACACTCCACCGTGTCAGTAGTTGAGAAGGCTCACGTGAACCTCAGACCACACACAAAGAAATCTTCTGTTGCCGCTCTGGGCAGAACATGACAGAGCTCCAGTGAAAACCCCAGCTTTTCCCGACAGAACAAACCACAGTGTCCTACCTCAACAAGGGCCATTCGTTTCACCAGCACATCCACATATGCACTTGTTCCAGGACGGGAACCAACAAAATCACAGCAGAAGTGCTTTGCGGTAATCCCTGGTTAATATTTACTTCCTAGGTTAGGGATTTTTTTTTTTTCCTACTCAAGGTTTGATTTCCAGTCCTTGGGCACTACAATACTGCTGCCTGCCCACCCTACGCAGTGCCTCTATGGGAAGAAGAATACGCTGTTAACGCTTGCAAGGCTCATTGAAGATGCACAATACCCTCAATACAGACTGTTAATTCTTAGAGAACCATTTTTAAAATGGGCAAAGAAATGTCCTCAACCAAAGAAGGAGAAATCTAACGTGTGAAAAATGCCAGTTCAGGTCTATGGCGTCACAGTCCGCGGGGGAGGCTTCCCCCCCCCGCCCCAGTACTAATTAACTGCGAGGCAGGATACAGCACTACATGTTAAGCACCATGTCTGATCAAGCAGAGGACTTTTTAAAACGGTTTACTAGTTATTAGGTATCCTGCACCCTACACGCTGTGCTGACATAAGATTTTACTGCTTGCGGATGCAATTGCCAAAGACGAAAAAGTATGAAAGGTTTTATTTACTTAAAGTGCACAAACTACTGCTGCTCCTGAACACTATAGTGGGGGAATCCCCTTAAACAGTGAAAAAAAAATTCTGGCGGACAGATTGCTAGTGAAAAAGATCCAAAGTGGCTAAAATAAACCTGGAAAGTAACTGATAGAAAATGCCAACAGCACAAATCTGTTTTCCTCTACCTAGATCTTGTGCTATGGGGTATGAGGTTGTGGTGGGGAGCAGGAGAGGAAGAAGAGCTGCAGACGCCCCCACCGTGTGCACGCTGTGCCCCAGACTCCACCGACAACCCCCTCCTCCAGTGTCACTCTCCACCGGCTTTGTGGGCAAGACTGACTTCTCGCCCCCGGCAGCCAGCAGGCAGCACACAGCCCGGCGACCCGACGAAGCCACGGATTCTCCTCGTCCCTAAAAGCGCGCTCTGCTGAGCTTGGAGCCGTGTGCTTGTAACTTTAAGGGGGCTGCATTTTATTTAATTGGGCCTTTCTTGGCCTGAATTTCCCCCAAAAAGCTGAAGAGGGCATGTGCTTATTATCTTTCAGTGCAGCATGTGCTCGGTGCAACCTGAGCTCTTCGGATACTCCGGTCTGAAAATTAGAAAAAAAATTAATTGCGAGCTAAACCAAGGCTGCTCTGCAACTTTGATTCAATCAATTACCATTATCTTCCAGCGCA
>NW_010416416.1:7181-22570 GCF_000710305.1 Buceros rhinoceros silvestris | reverse complement strand
AGGGGGAGGGGGAGGGGGAGGGGAAAGCTGGAGCAAGCTACTAACTAATGGTACCTGTGTCGCTCATAGCCTTAGGTAGCTATATTTTCTGTTCCCCAGAGAACAAACTTGTCCTATTAGATTTTTTCACCACTTATATCTAAAATTGTAAACAGGCTTGACAACAATGATGTCAAACACAAGTGAGATAAAATAACCATTAGGCACCAGAAAACCACAGCTGGAGATACTACCCAAACAAACAAACAACAAAAAAGACAATTTATTCTTACTTTCACCACACAAATAAAGCAACTTAACCTAAGAGAATCAAATTCTACCAAGAGTGTGGAAGAAAGACAAACCATCTGTGCTGTGACGGCAGTAGAATGGCTTGATATTGAAATGCAGAAAGTTGTAAAGGAGGTACATATTGACCTTTATCTTCCAGTGCGTAGCATGAAGTGTCGAAGAGTTATTGCTTTAATATCAGCTGAGTGAGGCCATTTGTTGTGGTGCATGTGCATCCAGGAAATCACTGCTCTAACCATGTTTTTAGAAGCACTTTGACACTTTATTAAATCTTCTTGATGCTCTTTCAGCACGTAGTGGGCTCTGTAGGTTGAGTGAACTGCCACGTAGGCGAGGCAGGAAACCTTCTGGAAGAGCTCCTCTTCAAGCAAGCCATTGTCATTTCCAGCTTGACCCAGCCCACAAACGTCTAGCGTTACTCTTTGTTACACTCCTATAGCTAAACGCAGTTCTGCTGCCTTTATAAACTATAGAAAAACTCCAATAAACTAACAAGAGCAGGATCAGGACCACAAACTTTATTCTCCTAGATATGTACTCAGACCAAGATTTTCTTCAAAATTAGAGCTAGCCACTGAGAAGAAACTGTAATTCTTTCAAAGTTTATGACAAACAGTGAACAAACCTGGTGTAACTTCCCCTCATTTAGCTGAGACTTTATAAATCACCTATTGGGTGTTTAAGCCTGATAACTCAATTAATCCCAGTCCTGCCTCCAACTGGGCTTACAGAGTACCAAAGCGAGAGGTGATAAACCTTGGCTTGGAATTAACCACTCTAATAGTTGTGAATTCCACTACAGCCAGAGGTCTCTCAAGAATGATTGTGGTTGGAAGGGTCCTCTGGAGGTCACCTGATCCAGCCCCCACTGCTCGAGCAAGGTCAAACAGAGCCAGATGCCTTGGACCATGTGCAGGCGGCTTTTGAAGATTTACGAGCATGGACACTCCACAACTTTTCTGTGTCGATGCTCAGACATCCTCACAGTAAACAAGTGTTTCCGGATGTTCAAACGGAAACTCCCGTGTTTCAATTTGTGTCCATTGCCTCTGGTCCTGTAACTGGGCACTGCTGTTGTCTTTACACCCACCTTGTAGGTGTTTGTACACATTGGTGAGCTCTCCCTTGTGCTTTCTGTGATCCAGGCTGAACAGTCCCAGCTCTCTCAGCCTTTTCTCATTAGACAGATACCCCAGTCCTTTAATCATCTTAGAGGCCCTTTGCTGGATCTATCCAGTAGCTCCATCTCTGTTTTGTACTGAGGAGCACATAATTGGACACAACATTCCAGGTGTGGTCTGACTCCTACACAACTAGAAGCACAATTTTTGTCTTTTATTATCCTAAGTGAGCAGGACTAGATAACAAATAAATAGAAAGGCCACATACGTACAAACATGATCAATAACTCATTAAATCTTCTGAAGCAGTTAGAAAGCAAGCATGCAACTTGTATGATTCCAGATTTCAGTCCTTGATTTCATTAAGATCTTCTGTCTCAAGCAGTAGAAATTGTTTCAAGGAAGCAGATTGAATAATTTAAATTTCTTCTCCAACTAGACAACAATATACCTTTCTCTGAACGTTTAATAAGGGCACACTCTGATCAATAATCAATCTCCAGGGTCTCAGCCTGTGTATGCTGGCATCAATAAAAGCATGTAGATTTCTACAGTATGAGGTTCTGATATAAATAAAGACTTAGAAACAAATGTTTCATCCTAGTTGATAACATGATATTACAACACCGAAATAAATAATTTTCAAAATCTGATTCACTACTCAGACTGGTTTTCTCTACTATTCTTTTCTTTGTACAGACAAGGAGAGCAAATAAACACTATTTAGGGTGTTTATTTCTAATCAGTATCATATTCTGGCTGCCACACAGGTGGTTCCAAAACCACTTCATTTTTAGGACTAAACCCACTACACTGGCACTATTCATCCAGAACATCTGAAATTCATTTTTTGTAGGAATGATTTTTACTATAGACGTTTGAACCGCTCTGTGTTGGATGATCTACATTCTACAAGAAACAGATCTTGGTAATGTTCCTTTAAAATTTTATACAGGAAGGCTATAAAAGGAAAATGAAAAATGGTTCTACCTGGACGTAATGCTCCATTGCTTTTCTCCCCAGTGTGAACTTCACTGTTGCAGAAGTACATACCGTCATAACAATAAATAACCACGCACCCACCCTCCATTAAGCTCTGTAACTCTCTCAAGAATACATTTCCCCACATATGGAACTGTGGAAACATAATAACAGTCATGTTCTCATTCGCACTGGGGCAATCCTACTTACATAAATGGGGTTGCACTAGGACAGGAGGAAAATCTGTCCCCATTATCAAGTACATGTGTCATAATAATTTATCCAGGTGTTTGCTCACTAACTCAGAACGATAACATTTTGTGATTCACCCTGTACAATATTATTAAAATAAAGAGTTAACATGGAGCATGATTCAGAGAACATGACCCTGTGAACTTACAAGTGAGCTGTGAAACAAAAGACTAATTAGGAACCCAAGGAAATGCAGGAGACTGACCCACCTGGATGCTGGGTGGCGAACGATTTTTTCGGGTTGTAGTGGTGGCCATTGTAGTTGTGGTTTCCATGACTGTGGTAGACATTTCCGGTGGCACAGAGGTTGTGGGTGTTGTTCCCAAGATGGAAGGGACTTCACCAACGAGTCGGACACTTCCATTGATTTTAATATTGGGGTTGTTCTCTGCTGCCATATTCAACACTTTCAAGCCATTGTAATAGAGACCGGAGAGCTGGCCTTGGAAGAGACGCCCTCTGTCCTTCCCTCCTATGGCTATTTGCGCCTGGGTGTTGAAGATCGTTAACTGTCGTCCTAGTGAAGGGGGGTGAATAACATTATTGCCAGACATTTCCTTCACTTTGCATCTTACATTGAGTCTTGGCCAGAAATGACAGACAACAAAGAAGTAGATTCATCCTTGGTAGTGATTATGATGATTGTAGAAATACAATATGGAAATGTACTGCATAAAGCTCATTAATAAGGAAGATTAGCCTGAAAACAAGAACGGCTAGAAGAGCTCATACTTCAGCATCCACTCACACATCAAAACTCTGGAGGAGCTTTGACTCATTCAGAAATCTGAACCCACTCTTTCAGGGTTGGACACATTTTAAACTACAAATAAGGGTTCAGTGTATTCCTATTTTTCTACTATCAGTTCAGATCACAGGACCTGTCAAGCTTTAGCTCATAAATAAACCTGGTCAAAGGATGGAATTAACTCACAAATTCACTCTTAATAATGCAAAGGTTTTAAGGGGTGGCTTGAGGACAGCAAACATAGGATAAAAAATTATGAAGAATTGTGTAGGAATCTTAAAACAGGATCAGTCATGATCTTCCACCTGCAAATTTTGTGTTGTGAAGGCTCACAAATCTAAATCCAAGAAACACCAAATGCAAACACTTGTGATGTCCCTGAAAGAGCAAAGTTTTTGGAACAGTGAGGATAACATATTGCTTCAGATGGTTAAGCCCCAGAATGCCTTTCATATGACCTCCCTCTTACAGACAGTGAAATTCAAATGTAGGCAGCCTAGGTGGTTTACTCGAGGTCACACCTTGCGTATTAGGAGTGGCCTAATATCATATGTAATGAAAAATATATTTATTAAAAATGTATCTAGTAACAATTGCCAATTGAACTAGTTTTGCAAGACACTTTAATCACATTCAGCCTGGACTGCTCTATAAATTCTGCTTATGTCCCAAGCTGCACTAGTTTGACTCTGTCAAGAAATTGCTTCATGCAGTGCAAACGCAGTGCCTATAATTTCACTGTTCCTCAGAAGATTAGGGGCATGGCACCTGGAATCTGTTCAATTAACGGACAGCCAGACTGGGCAGAGCTCAGATGGGTTATCAATGCAGCATCAAGTCAGTCATCATTCAATTATCTACTGTGTTTTCCCATTTTTTATTAAGTTTGCAACACATCTTCAACTCATTCCCACTCCCCAGTTTTCACTCACCACTTCCTCTCCTTAGTCAACCCTGATGAGAGGTACAAAATGCCACCATGTAGCAAAGCACAGCCTATCACCCACTGCTCATTCCTTCACAGCCAGTGGTTAGAGTAGATCAGAATAGGAGGGGGAGCTCACCAATTTTGGTGGTCGTCGTGACGGGTCTTGAAGTCAAGTGGTGATGCGGTGTTGCATCATCTTATGGTGACAGGATGGACCATGGGGAAGAGAATGGGGACAAGAGAAGAAATGTATCTGAAAGGAGTTCCTGTCCCCAGAGAGGGTCCCAGCTAACTAAGCAAAAGTGTATGGAGAGGTGTAACATACGGACATGTGGAGGTGGGCTGCACATCCCTTGTGCTCCTCACCCACAGATTTGTAAATGTAAACACTAGGATTTGATCAGGGTGGAGTAAGTGCATTGATGAAGGAATGAGAAATTAAAATGGAGGGTATCCTTCCCCTGGAAGGTGTTGAAACACCTGATGCAATATTCTGCATCTCAGAAGGTTTTAAACTTACCAGAGGCAACGAATATCTATTAAAACATCAACAAACATGCACTGAAGCCACACATCCTCAGCACATAAAAACAGAACCTTTCTTCTTGTCTGAGGAAAATAGGGTCCAATAACAACATCGGTAAAAATATTCACCACTCTCAGCTCACCTGTCTGAGCTACACCAAATGGCACTGTACACTGTAGAATGCCAAACTCCTGTCACATACCATGTCCTCAGGAGTTTGCTTTCCTTCTCTGTCCTGTTGTGGTTTGGATATTTTAAAGGATATGCTGTCAGTTCTTTAGTCCATCATTTTCCTTTCTCCTCACACGTTCCCTCCCTCTAGCAATATATTTCTTTCTGTACTGTCTCTCCTCCTCTGTACCTTCACAGGCTACCATTCCCGCCTTCCCACCTTACTCAAGATAGAGTGCCAAAAGGTAGAGGTGGAACAGTTATTTCACTGCCTTTGAGATGCTACCCCTGAAAATGGATGGAAGGTACTGACCCGTCAAAGCTTTTCTTTTCCATTGCCAATCCTTTCTCTCCTTGAATCAATACTTTTTTTTGTCTTTTATCAAAGGGAAAAGGGTTGGGTGATGATGAGGAAGGAAACTTTTTTGCTGTTCCCCAGTCTAGGACAGAAAAGGAGTTCCCTCAGTTTTACTGGAGGAACTTTACTTTCCTCAGGATGCCAGCTATTCTCACCAAGCTCGTAGGACATGGCTGTCATATCTCTTGCTTTACTTTCAAGAATAAGGATGAAAAAACATCGTGTCTACATCTCCAGGCCTTCATCTGCATCTTCTAACATTGAGAGAAAGTGTACACCAAGGAACTGGCCCCACTCCAGTAAAAAAAGAACTTTGTGTGTTTTGGGGTCTTCCTTGTTTGTTAACTGGTCTTCCAGTGCAGGACTGCACCATGTGGCTAATGCTGGAGATCACAACAGTCCTAGAACTGTGTTCGCTGAAAGAACAATCACTTGGAGTTACCTACAACCTGTCATTCCTCATTCTTCACTCTTCAGTGGTGTACATGTGCATCAGTAAAGACAAATTGGAATGCATATGGAATGAGAGAAAACTGAGAGAATATACACTTAATTCTGCCCCTATACGTCTCTTCCACTCATTCATTCAATAACATGCTTCTGAAGTCCTTACTTCCCCTAAGTAAAATGCTTTTGGCCACTGAATTTTATTGATGAACTGTTTACATTAGTAAATTATTCTAGGTGTGTAAGAGACTTACAGTCCTTTTTTCCCAGAAAGAACTCTTCCTACTGCTACTTTAGTGCCATATTGGAGAAAAATCATTAGCATATTTTATGTTTCTGAGGTGTTTTGTAAATTTTCTGAACAGTTCAAGTTCTCATTTCTTTGCTCTCTCATTGACTTCTTCATTTGGAAAACTGAATACCAATTATAAATATCACAGAGAAATCTTAGTGAAGTGTAATTTTGCTGTTTTCTCTGACAGTAGGAGAGATTTTGGGCCTAATTTTGCAAATCCTAATTCACACTAACAGTTCTTGCTTCAAAAGTACAGTCACATCAATGAGACTTCACACATAAGATCGATATGATGAATTAAGGACTTCTAGTATCAGTCCTTTTGATGAAACACTTTTGGGTCTTTATTAGCTCATCCAGTCGCAGAATAGGTAACATCTCTGCCTTAGCAGATACCATGTATTCTGCTGGTTTTATGACTCCGTAACTTGAAAGATTTAAGCCTAATACTGCTTTTTTTTTACCCATACATAATCTCAGTGTAGTTAATAGTGTTTAACGTTTGTTTATTACTCATATAATTCAAGATTGTAAAACTGGACTCCTCTTGAAAATATTTTAAACCGATTTATAAAATAATAAAAAAACTCCTCAAACCAGTAATGACACAACTTCAGGAAGATGTTGTGCTATATCTGTTTTCCAAGAAGGAACTACTTCAGTATTATGAATAATGTAAGAGTGGTACCAAAGGACAACCAAATCTATGGCATTCAAAAATGTCAATCAAAAAGTGTTTCATCTTACCTCACTCAAGCCAAGAACTCACACGGGCAAGACAGTTACTCTGCGTGCTGTCTCTTTGATGAATCTGTATATTCCTCCACCCATCAGTTCATCTGTTGCCATTTTGATAGCAATCTACCTTTTTGCTCATCATCTTTATAAAGTCTTCTGACAGAAGGTTTCCAGACTACGTTAATTGTTGGATGGATGACTAGATGGATGAGCAGGTTGGTGAACTTCTAGGTAAATTATTCATTTTTATCATTCTTTAACTTGAGTGGTACCTAAGTCGCTGAAATTGTCTATTTACTTTGGAATAAAGGAACGATGCTATACTGTCACAGGAGTAACACTGCACCATGTTATTCCTTACATATCCTTCACACAATGACTGAAGACCAAATTTCCATTCTCTTTACTAAAAACATGGCTCTACCTTTCTAGCCTAAAAACATCCAGTGCTTTGAGAGTATCAGAATGCTCAATATTGCCTCTTTTAGACCCTACTGCGTGTGTGATTTTCTTTTTAACAAAGCATCGATATCCACAAAAGGTAGACTTCAGTTCAAAACTTCAGGATGGCTTACAAATGAAAGTGCCTTGGCATGCTTATAAGCTTAAACTTGGAGAAGCAGTGATATAAAATAAAAGATTTGGTGGAAAACCAAAAAGGAAAAAAAAACCCAGACAAAACAAAACCACAAAAGAAAACAAAAGTGGTTTTCTCAAGCACATGGACTGCATCAAGGAATTAGACATGCATCTGTTTTAACAAAATTGAGGCAATCATTATCTTTAGTGTTAAAGGGACTTTAGCAATTCAAACTTACCAAAATTATCCTCTTTTTAGTGATTAAGCTTTATTTATTTATTTTAGTTTGATCTTGTAAACTAACAGAGCAACCCACTGAGACTCAATAAGCATTTTCTGTATCACTTTGTTTTAAAGTTTATTTACAATTTAGCTGAATTAACAGTTTCATAAAACCCTGGTGGTCAAAAAATATTTGTTTTAGTTACACAAATATTTTTGTCTAACTTTCATAAATACTTTAGGTTTAGTTACAAACATTACACCATTGTAGACCAAACCTGAAAAGTGGGCAACACTGTCAGCTCTCATTGAAGTCAACGGGAACTGAGTGTGCACAACACTTTGCAGGATCAGACCCTTCACATAAAAATACTTTTACTGTACTTAGCCACAGCCTTCATGACATTAACTTAATTCATACTGGCTAAATCAATTTGTTAATTCAGCTGAGGACAGAAGTTTGAAACAGAACTTAAATTATATTTTCCCAATCCGACAAAACATTGGTTTTCCCTCGTGGAAAATTTGTTAACAACCCGTGTCTAAGTCAGCACAGAAAATGCAAGATCTGAGTTCAAAGGTCACCCCCTTTTATCAGTAGTACTTTCTTAAAAGGAAACAAGAGAAGATCGTGTTCTGCTTTTTTCCAGACTTCAAGGCGAATTTTTTTTTAAAAACAAACCCCACACTCAGTATCCCTTCTCAGAACACCCTTCTCAGAGGGAGAAGATCTTCCCGACTTAAGTTCCACTGTATTACCAAGACCCAGTCCAAACCCTGCTGAAATCAGATTCAGAATAAGATTTATTCTTTTACCTTCAACAGGCTTTGAAATGGGCTCTATATTCAATATCCATTTCCACCCCCTCCAAATTCCCGATAGAAAAAAAGAAAAAATACTGTTCTGACACAAGTCACATTTCAACAGGTCACGGAGTATATGCAGAACTCTCACTTCAGCCAGCTGGATTTCTGCATGTTAACAAATCTTTTGCTGAACTGAGGCCAGTTATGCCAGGCAAGCCCACGAAATTAAGTAGCACTGCCTGAGAGATGGTTAGGGAAGAATTTAACCCATAGCTTAGAGAAATGTATCATTCATGTGGTCAAACTGTACCCCAGACATAGCATAAAAGCAACAGAACAGTCATCTTTCTCTGTCTCCCTCATTGCAGTTTAAATGAAAATATTAAAAAATGTTTTCTTTACAACATTTTTTAAAATTGTTTAGTTATCTTAATACAATTAGGAAATAAATAGCCATAGTGAGTAATCAGACTAATGAGGAAAAAAAAATTGCAGGAAGTAATTTAAAAGCAGATTTGAAAATTTTTTAGTAAATCTTTGATAATAAAGATATAAATGTGGTTTGAATCAAAATAAAAAGTCATGCAGTGGTTAAATTGCCATAATACATGTTGTTGTTCTTCGCCCTTCTTCATTTTGTTTTTTTTAGAAAACGCCTCCTGAATTTTTGCTTGTTTGTTTGTCATTACCATGATAGCAAGCTTAGAATATTGTCCCTTTAACTGCATTTTAATAGCAATGTATTATAGCATGATTTATCAACATATGGCAGGTGGAAGTTGACACAAATTATAATGAAAATTAAAACAGTAATTTATGCAGCAGGCGATTATCATTTAAGAAACATTTATTTGCAGGCTTTAAAAATGAGGATTTAGAATCAAATGGGTTTAAAATGAAAGTTTTAATGACTGTTACCTTTTTCCTGCAGCCACTCCTCTACGGGCCGGTTATATTTGAAGGGGATTTTCTGTTTTACCATTTGGAACCGTTCACTATCAGTGTTGCCTTTAAAGTTTAAAAAACAGCTTAAAAACAATCTGAAAAGTCAATGAAATAGTTAAAACATCCTAGATTTTGGGGTTTTTTTTTATGACCTTATTTAGCTATAAATAAATAAGTGCATGTGCATGTACATATATATATTTCAAAACAGAGATATTTATCTTTAGTAAAGTGGAGAATAGTTATACATCCAAATGCCAGAGGTTCTGGAAGGTCGAAGAAGTTAAATTCTAGGAAAAAGATCCCTCTTACAGTCCTCAGAGTTTTTGTTTATCCAAATTGGTTAGGAGGCATGTAATTTGTATGGGACATGAGACCCTGAGTGACCTCAGTGCCATGAGTTAAAACATTTTGATTAGCCTCTAGATCTGATTTGCACAAGGACATGGCACAACGTGTCAGTCACACAAGCACACAGTTAGTAGGACTTGATAAACCCTCCTGCAGTGGTAAAAGACACATTAGGACTAGAAACCCAGTACCCAGCAAAAAAGAAAGGAAGAAATTACAAGAAATCAATGCTGAAAGGATGTTATAGAAGTAGTTTTAAAAAAACCTAAGAGTGGGAAGAAGGACAGAAAATAAGGGAAGTAAAATTTAAAAAGAGGAAGAGCTGTTCATTAAGGATCTGTGAAGGCTTGTGTCCAGTTACCAAAGACTTGGGCCTCTTGCCAGAAGAAAACAGAAGCTTAGAAACTAATTTAAATGAAAGCAGAAACAATTAAATGTGTTTTTGGAGGAAAGTTCTTATCACTTACACAGTACAGAGGGGAATGGGATTCACACAAAGTCTTTGACCAAATTTCCTGGCTTCTGAAAAATTGTGCAGGTTAGATGGCTTGGGCCAACCTCTAGTAGGAAGGAGCAGCTCAGTTTGATGGTGCTAGGAGTGACAGTAAACAAGTGCCATCATTCTGCTTTTTCAGTTTCTTCAGCTATAGTCACCCTACGACTCATTCTAGTTTTTGCTAATGTATTACTTTTGTAGAAACTCTTCAGCCAGAGAAGTATGAAGAATGCATCTTTTACAAACTTTGTTACAACGCTGTAGAAAACCGGAATAAGCTCCCAGCTAACTGAATTAATGCTCCCATAAACAGAAGTTCAGTGACCAGTCATGCTCCAATACTTTTTGAATAAATGGCAGCCCAAGAGTCAGCAACTGCTCTTCACAATTTTCAGTACTCTTTAAAAATCCTACATATAAGTGCCGTATTTCATTTGACTTTCTGAAACATGCTGAAATATTTTTTCAGTGATAAGAGGTACCAAAGGAAAAAAAAAATACTAACAGCTGGCAAGATGCTTCATCCAGTCAACAAGCAGACACTTTCATACTGCAAACAATACAACTGGTGAATCTCGTGTGCTCGATAACCCTTACTGCATTAATTGTTGCTCAAAATGCTGCCAGTTTGCACGAGGTACCTGCTGACCACAGCTGTCCTCTCCAGCATTATCTCATTACTGCTGACTTTCTGGAATAGGTGAGAGGCACGAGGATTCACATGCAATAAAGCATGGACCAAACCTTCTGAGTTATTCGTAAAAATAATAATCTGTAGCTCTTTAAGTCCAGCTGTAAGGAAAACAGCAATTTGGATTTGGGTTAATGTCTCCCACTGTAATGATGAACTTTTAGGAGCTTTGCTGCTTCTTTCGGACAACAGGTAAAACCAAGCAAATACATTTAAGAGCAGCTTTAGTGGCCTGATTCCTTATCACCTTCCTGGGAAGTCATCTATTTTTTTCCTTCCATGTAACAGATCTATTGTGGGAAACTGCTATTCCCCATTATAGAAAGATCTAATTAAACACTAGCTGACACACACTGATGTACCAGTTTCTCTGCCCCACCTCAGATGCCTGCCATGTAGAGTTTGTTACTCGGATAGACTAGAAGGAAAAGATAAAATATTGGAAACACACTCTGCCAGGAATTTATCAAATAATTAATTAAATAATGTACCGTGGTGGCTTGGAGTCACTCACAGACATTAAGTGACCCTTAAGTACATTCTGAGCTCTCATAATTCATATCAGCACCAACAAAAAGTATCAACAGTCAGTTCAGTACTTCATGAATATATATTCTTAAACATAAAATTTGATTCATGTTCAGTGCAGGATCTAAGGAAAAAATTGATAAAGAGCAGCTGAGGTAAGACAAACCGGAAAACCAAAAAAAAAAAAAAAAAATTAAAACCCCCAAACCAAAACAAACCAAAACCCCATAAAGCTAAAGAGACAGAAATACTATTAAAAAAAAAAAGGATTTGGGTCTATTTATTAATAAAAATCTAATGACTAATGTAGGCTGGGGTCATGCAGGTCAGTTGTTCTCCCATTTTCTTAACTTCAAGGCTAGGTCCCTTTCTTGCAAGTTCTCTCACTCATTTAGGCCTAGGGAAAGTTTACACTCACAGGACAGGGAAGCAGACCTGCTGGTTTGGGGAGAACAGAAACGAAACCAACTAAGTCAAGCTCACTACAAAAACAATTCCTTTTTTAAGATCAGTTACCAAGGCATTCTGCTTATTCATTAGACCTTTTCTCAATACACTAATCCATGCTCTCCTTCACCAAACCAGCTAAATCTTGTAATTGTAATTATAGAAGTTCTGCATCTCCTTTAGGATATTTTTGGCATGTTGCGGTGTGCCTATTTTTGTCTGTGAAAGAAAGGCGTACTAGGTCCTGAAAGACACTCAGGAGGTGTTTCAATGAGACTTAATTTCTCTGTGAACTCCTAAATTTCTCTGTCAACCCAGACTTTCAGAGTCTGCTACTACATCTATATCGGACATGATATCTCTAAAGATACAGTTTCAGTAGAAATGAAGGTTATTCCCCACTTCATAGATATATATGTTCTGAAAAAGGACTTCCAGTCACATGAGTCCATTGAAATCTTAATGTTGGTGGGCAAGAACATATTCTACAGAGCCAAAGAAATTCTGTAACACTTGGAACCAAAACCACCACTGGCTTCATTTGGTATCTACGTGAGCAACCTTCTACTGGTGGCAATGAGATCTTTTTCAGAATAAAGAACAATATGTGGAACATGAACCAGCCAGTAGCTGGGGTGAAGCACTTCTGTGTGGAGGGTTGACTGTGGAATGGAAAAAATGCAGTGGATTGAAACTTCTCGTAAGTAGGGCATCTGCCAAGAACAGGCCAGCAAGAATAAGGCAAAAAGTAAGTGGGACAATAAAGGAAGACCTGACAGGGGAAAATGGGTTTCTTATAATAGTCCTAGACCTTCAAGAAAGCCAGGAGTGATAACTATTCCCCACCATATAGTTAAGAACTTTTTTTAAAAAATCAGGTTTAATTTAATTTTATTATTATTATTAGGCAGATATATTCAGCAAGATTGAAATACACGTAAAAATAATACCTTTAAAACCTATGAAAAATTGAAGGTCATTAGAAAATTCAAATAGGTTTAAATTGCAGCATTAGTACCTGATCTATTCTTTTTCTGCTTTGTTTTTAAATTTTATTTCAGACATTAGTAAGAATGATTTTTAAAAACATGTGCATGAGAATGTGCTCACTGATATAACCAGTTACAACACTGAGTTAAAGAACAAGTCTTACATTGTTAAGCACTTGGAATAGTCAATAAATATCAATAAACCCATACAATTATTAAATTAATATTGACTTTGAGTTGTGCTTTAAAAAGAAACACAGCATTTGATATGAGAGTTCAGGAAGGAAAGATTGTGTTTTGCGGTAAGGAGTAACGAAAGTTCAACATGAAGTAAGCGCATCAGACCTCTAACAGCTGAGCCATGACGTGACTCAGGGGAACTCTTGTCCATCTTCATACACACACATTCTCCGTTACAATCGTTTTGTGACCCCAATTCAATGCCTTTCTAGAGGTGAATGATAGACACATTCAAACAATCCCTTCAATCAAGTGATCTAGATCGATCTTTTTTCTCTTTGAGTCCAACTCTGATTCTGAGGGCTGTACTCAGAAACACAGGATAAAGAGAGCCTAAATGCTTATTTTAGAAAATATGCTTTATCCCATAGTTCTTCTGCATTCAGAACCAAAGTGTGTCTCACAGGTCTGCAGGATATAATTTGCTGAAGTGTTGATTAGTTTTGCCACTTGTGACTTATTAAATATTTTTTCTCCCATACGTTCTAGCTGCTTAAAGGACATGAGTACCAATAGGAACTGCTCCTTTAAAATAACCTTCGTCCCTTTTCCTTCATTTGCATAATAAATTCATGTATATCAATATGACTTATGATTTGCTGTAATTACTTAGATTTTTCTGAAGAACTGTACCTCAGAATTGCATTTCTTCACCTAGTTTTTTCTCCTTTCTTATGCAAAATTTTAAAGGACAGCCAAATCCAGCTCAGCAAAGACTGAGATGAAACTAGTATTTTGTTCAATCTGGTAGTCATATGTACAATTAACAGAAATCCTACTGCACCTCCTACGTATCTCATAGATCTGTTTTCCAATAAACTGATAGGCATCCAGGCTTCTAAGACCTTTAAGATTTTAATGATACATTTTGAAATCTTCTGGTTCCCTAAATCTTGTTTAACTTCAATATACAAAATATTTTAAATACCACAGACATTCCTGAGGATTAAATGTTTTGGAGAGAAATCTGGCAGAAAAGCTCTATTTTTTTGCTTGTCTCTTTTTTCCCCAAGAAAACCTGGCACTTCAACCATAAAAATCAACGTGATCAGTTGCTAGTCATCTGTCTTTTTTCTAGAGCCCTGTGTATCCCTGCTCCATGGACCATGCGGATAAACAGATCAGATTCACTTCTAGCTTTACCTCTTGGTAACCTTCAGTTTAAATCAAACCAAAACGCGGAAAAAACACAAAAGAATTTGCTTGTGCTAATCACTATTAGAGGTTCCCACAGGAAATGCTTTTGATACAGTGCAACAGTCCAGGGGAGACAGTTTAAATTTCGCTCATGGGCAAAGCAGAATTCTCTTTCAAAATCCCTCAATGTTGGATGGTGTTTTGCTTTTCTACTAATGGTTCCTTTAAGAAAACAACAACAACAAAAATCTTTATTCCATTAAACTTATGTCTAGGCCAAAATGGATTCTTAATCCAAAGAAAGTAAAAGAGCAACTGAAGCTCAGAAAAATGTTGCTTCTTGGCCTAGATACCACTCATGATGATCTACTGCCTCTTTGGTGTGAAAGAGAAAAGCTGAAAGATTCCAGCAAATTGCACTGGGCAGAAAGTAAGTACTCGTTTCCAAGGGGAATATTAATCCAACCTGATGTATTGTCAAGTCTGTGAACATGCTAAAAAGAATACTACAAGAAAACATTCATCTGTCCTAAATTAATGCCAAACGCTGTTTTATGAAGAGGCACTACAGCAGCAACATTTTATTCATTGCTTACAAGAATGAGACATTTTAGCTAACGAGTAGTTATAAATGAACGGCAATATGGTTATACTAATGATTTAAGAAAATATTTTGATGTCAGTGCTCCAAGTTTCCTGATTTCATCTGTTTCCTTTATTGTAGACAGAATTCCAGTAGAAGGGCTAGTAAGCAGTTAGTGTTTGATAGCTCAATTCAGCCAGTTCCCTTTAACAGCAGCTCCCTTTGAGTTTGTTATTGATGCCTATGATCTTGCTAAGATTCACATGCATTTAACTGACATCGGTATGGAACAGAGGCGTAGTAAACTGCTATAGCCTGCAAAGTTTACCTTTGAGAGCTAAATCCTCTACTAACATAAACTGAGTTAGTTCAGTTCAGCCCTGAAACTCTTCTAGAGCTGACGCTATGTGCTCTGGAAATGGAGACTTGCATGCATCATGCAGAAGATACCATTTTTTCCTGGTATCTAACGAAGGGTACAAAAGTTTCAGAAGTGTGCTTGTGACTGGCACACACT
>NW_010416416.1:0-7088 GCF_000710305.1 Buceros rhinoceros silvestris | reverse complement strand
GCTTTACTTCTGTTTTCAGGTGGCTGCACTTAAAAACTTAGAGTACACTGAATTGTCCCATTTCACATTTCCTGTTTATTTTGTTGTGTTACTGTAAGACCATATAGTAGTTCAATGTAATAACATAGGTAATGTTTGCATTAAAATCAGACCATATAGAAAAATCCCCTCTCACAGCAGTTTTTGTAAAACACTTAGTCCAATACTGAAACCACAGATGTAGCTTATACAGAAATGAAACAGGATGGCCATGTAACAAACCAAAATAATTTTCAGGCAGGTGAATTGGAATCTTTCTAACCACCATAATCTGTGCCACTACAAATTCTTGCAAAGCTTCAGTTTTGCCTTGCATAACAAGGGCTGCTATGGAAAATTACTTCAAATTTGAGATTTTATTTCATTTGAGGGGACTGAAGAATAGCCAAGTCTTGATAGTGCTTATCTTTGCCTCAGCTCTTAGATATTATGTTTTTCCCTCTGCCTTCACTTCAATAAAGTTGCATCTTTTGCTATTGAATTTTCATTTTACTTCTTGTCCTCATTTTCCCCTTAGTCCTGGATGCCCTTGACTTTATCTTCAATTCCCTCTGATCACGTTGTTTGCTTGGAGCCACACCTTTCCTTCCCTTCATCTCACCATGGACCGGAGTTAAAAGCTGACCTTCACACCGCAAGTCTCCTCAGCTCACCACTCTTACAACAAAAGACGAGGTCTCAGTAACATAAGTACTAAAAATAGGAAAAAGAATTATCAAGCAAGACTACAACAGCAAAACTTACTCAGGCAACTGGAGTTGTTTCTAAGTTTCTACTGCCTCAACCAAAAGCTTTATGCTGCTGCAACTCTATTGTATCTTATCTTTTTCAGCCTAAGAATCACAGGGTCCTAATTCAAAGCAAAGCAGTATTCAGGCCAAAATCATTGGGAAATTCAGAGGCAAACTAGGAGATTAGACTTTAAACGTCTGTCTGGAAGGTGCAGCTAGTATGGGCCACTGTGACATTAATAAGAAAAAGGAAGTCTTTGAGAAGTTATCTAATTCGTGCCTCTGCTCCAGGACATGATCACTAACGTTTCAACCTCCCTTAGATTCATTTTTCAATCCTGTCTTGGATGACGAAGAAAATGAGTGCCCTGCTCCTGATAATCTAACATAAAAGCACAATAGGAGCAAAACAAAAAGAAAACTCAGACTACAAAAGCTAGAAGAAGGTTAATCAAGCTTTTTAAAGCATGCAAAAGAAAAGAAAAAAAGTTAGTCTTGTGAAAAATGTGATTCCTGGTCTTATATGAGCAGATTATACGGAATCATTTCATCCCTATAGAAGCTAACAGGCATGAGAGAAAAGCAGTCTGCTTTAGTTCTCTTCTGATTTGTGTTGGAAAAGTGAACTAATGTACAGTATAAAGAAAGCAGTTACCAGTTAAACTTCTTTTACAAATACAAAACAATTTGGGTGTCCACATTATCAGATCCTTGAGGTGTTTTGTTAGTAATGTGTAAATTTTCATTTTCTCACTAACTAGGTGCAAATTAAGCCCCATATCAGGCAGCCAAGGATAAAGTGACTATTAAACGATAACTGAAACTACATATTGATCTTTCCATTTTAAACAAGAGCAAATTTCATTTTGCAGGAAGAGATATGAAACAGGGATCAGAATAAAATCTACTGCTATTGTCCTCACATCCCACTTCTTCGATTCCTTTGAGAAAGGTCAGAATCTGATTCGTATAGCCCAGTGGAAACAAGCAGCAATGACCAAATGACAAACACACTTTATTTGTATTGACACTTCAAATTCTATTAACTCTCATTTATTCAGGGGCTGCTTATATGTTTTGTGGATTATGCAAAGTCAGGACAGAGAGATGCTGGCTGTAGTTTACACGTGTTGGGGTAAGCACTAGAGCTACAGAAGTGCAGCTGTTTTGCTTCCAGGAACAACATGAGACTGAAAACAGGACAATTGCCTTTGCATGGTGCAGGATCTGAGGTAAGTAAACATGACCTTAGACCTGCTTCGTAAAGGGTCAATGGCTCACTATCACACGCCTGCCAACAAGAACACTCACGTAGTCAGCTAGCTTAGGTCTGACACAGCCAGCATGGAGACAGGGCTAGAATGACCACTGACTCCTGCAGAAGCACTTGGGTCTCGGTGCACTGTGCTCCCAGTTCAAAACCGGCTCCTCCTTATGTTTATCAGGCACTACACCAAAACTAAGGCTCCTTGTTGGAAGGTGATAGCAGGCACTCTGGTGTCTATACAAGAATGGGCTCAATTCCAACAGGAATTGCAGGCTCTGCCTTGGAGGGGCAGTGATGGACCTGGGTTGGTTCCACCAGAAACCTTCAGATGTTTCTGGATCTCATTCCCCTGTGCACATATCATCAGGGAGATAATATGGAGGACTGATAAAACAACAAATACAGAAAGCATGGACAGTCCTCTCCCATGAATACAATGCTGAGCATAGGGAGGCTGCTCAGTCACTACCATTAATGACAGTAAAGCATTTAGTCAAACGTCACCAGTAGGGACTGGAAAGCTAACCAGTTACAAATAACAGAAAGGCAAAAAGCCTATGGGAGGGGGCAAGTTTTCTAGAGTGAATGCCAGGAAATAACTAAAAGCAAGTAAGAAACTAATGAAAGAAGACGTTTATTACTACGCACTTCCTATCAAGATTACATATTAGACAGTGCTACAGACTCCTCAGGGAAATTATTGAATTATTTAAAATTTTCCTTGATAAAGTGGTGTTGGATATCAGTTGATTACAGAATGGAATAAATGAGACCAAACAGGCCTTTCCCATCTTTAGTTGTTCCAAATCAGAGATCCTTGCCTCCTCTTGAAATCAATTCTGTTTGCATCTTAGAAATTCTGTTTGCATCTTTGCAGCTTAGAAAAAAGAAAAGAGAATTCCAGGACCCTGTAGTGAGCCAGCTGCCCTTTTCAAAGACAGGTGCCATTCACAAAGCCAAGCCGTGAACTAGAGGCACGGGAAACATCCACATGGTGAAAAAAAAGTAGTAAGGTAGACCCGCGGAAAAAGGAACTTGTAGTTTCTGTAGTTATGTTTTTCCTAATCCAACCTTTTAAATCAATTTCTTTCTTGGAAGTGACTTGAGTTTTGGAAATTGCTATGGAAATGCTAAGCAGTGAAAGAGTAAAAATACCACAGTCTGTACATGAGAGACTGTTATGCAGAGTTAATCTCACTGACACTGAATTTGTGGGGCTTAAGAAAAAAACACCAAATATTTTGTAAGTCAAACACTGGAGTTTTCAGTCTCCAGGGTGCTCCAGGTACTCGGTAAACAGCAAAGACATTAAATTCACTGACCCAGAAAGGTTTTCATACTGGGAAATTGTAGAATATTTTCTATTTATGTCCCTGAAGATAATGTAAATTGAGGCTTTAGCCTCACTCTACTGATTGGAAAATAGCCTTGGAGTCGTAAAAGCACTGCCCAAGACCACAAGGAATGGCATCTATAAAGCCAAGGCTGGGATTCAGGAAATCCTGGCTCAGTCCACAGCATTGGATTTCAGTGACTTTGTGCTTTCCAGCGCCTTTTCAGTGAGCAGGGAGAGGGCTGATGCAGATGAGTGAGCCCCTTCTGTCACTGCGTGTCAGCTGTGTCAGCCTGGGATTACAGCTGGCACTGTTCTTTCTGCAGGCAATAAAGATCAGAAAAGCACAAAGTTGCTGTTTGAGCCTCCGATCCCTCAGGCCAGATGTTTGTTTTTCTTACTCTGCGTGTTTGGGGGGGGGCGGTATATGAGCAGAGAGAGGGGACTGAGGGAGAGCTGGAGAGCAAGAGAAGAAAGAGAATATGTTATAACAATTCTGACAAGGAAAACTGAAACAGAACTAATCCAGGAGAAAAACGTAACTATATTAATGACTAGGAGTTCACTGCACTGTGCTGACTAGCAGGATTCTTACTTTCCAGCAATCTTATTTAGCCTGATTCTCCATCTGATAAATATTTCTCTCTTTCTCTGCACTATATTATACAGCTGCATTTTACATATCATCAGATGACTGAAACAATAGTGATTCATCTTAGTCCAGCAAAGGAGAAATCTATCGGAAATTTTTGGTGATACTGCTTGTGCTTGGTACCTGGATATTCGTACAATCACGGATCAGTGGACACAAACAGATGAGAACAGCTCATAATATCTGAGCATTCAGACAGCAAGGATAAGCACGCTTATGTGAGCAGCTGTATCCTTTATCCTGGAATTGCTAGCAAAACCAAGCTATCAGGATACACCTACATCTCTTAGTATGTAATTACTATTCATGGAAAACATGCTCATTTTTGCAAGAAGTGAGGTGGATATCAAAGAGATATGCGGGGAAAAAACATGGCTAGAATCCCTGTGTGAATGCAATATGTGTTTTGCACCACAGTATCTCAAGGAGAGGAACTCAAAGGCCTGCAGTGAGTACTGGGAATGTAATCCAACTATTTAGGGAAATCTCCCAGCCCAGGGTTCTTATATCAGATAAAAGAAGAACAATTAAATAGAAAGATGTATCAGTACCCTGTGGATACGATATCTTGGATTACTTTAAGTCATCATTCTGACATAGCGTAAGCCTAGGATTGGTGAATTGTAAAGCTCATTTCTTCATGAGTTTCACTACATGCCATACTACCATTGTCAAAGGTTAACATGACTTTCCATAAACATTCATTCTGTGTTGCAGGAACATCTCCTGCAAAGAATCCTAGACCGCAGGACTAAGCTATGTGGAAAGAAATGAGATTCGAGAATCAAGATCATCAACAGGAAAGGAATCGGAGAAATGGAGAAAAATGACAGATGCCACTAAATCGCCTAGGTTTTGTTTTGTCTTGGTTTAAACTTGGCTGAGCAATGTGCCCTCAACAGAGCAGAGTAACTTCTATCAGATTCCAGCTGGAGAGGGAGAGAGTGTATTTCCACATGATCATGTCTCCCTCATTAAATTAATGACGGAAAAAAGAAAACATTTGCTTTCCAACATAGTAATACAAATGTAATGACTGTAGACATGATACAAACATGTACAGCTTACGTGACTTGTATTTCAGGTCACAAACTAAGCATAATGGTAGGACAATTTTTTTTTTAAAGGACATATTTTGGGGCATATTTTTGTTGTTGCCAAGGTGGGTTACTGTAATTCTCTGAAGCATCAGAGATTTGGCTGCTCTCCAGCTCGGGAAGCTGATTAGACGAACAGGCTCTTGTAGGACAGAATAGAAACCATCCCAAATCCGGGACCATTGGACTGAAGTGTAATTTTGACCACTAAAGCAAATTTTCTTCTGATGTATTCGGTATTTGCCTGTCGATTTGACATATCGGACACCTAGTCTGATTCAGGAAGACGTAAGAATGATGCTACACTAATTCAACTACCTGCATGCAGCAATATAATGCGTATCTGTTCCTTTGGACAGAACTGACAAAATGTTTTCCTCAAATTGTCAGTACTTTCTGATAGGATTTTCTTTATGCAGGCTATAAACAAGATAAAGTATTTTGGCTAAATTAAAACTAGTACTGCCTCTGTGGCATGTATTTGCATGTTAGAACAATCTTTTATGTGACTGTTAAGTAGCAGTAATAGACTGCTATGTAAGAACGCTTCTTAGTTGTTCTCCCCTTTCTCATAGCTCAGGGATTATCTGTGGGATCCTAAGTGGGAATTAGTTGGTCACGGCTACTTGCATGAAGATACTATTCTGTGTGTATCCTTCCTTAGATAAACTCCTTTCAACACTACTGCTGTTAAATAAAATACTGTACTGTTCTGCCTGCTTATCTTACATGTCTTCATAAAAATCCACGTATTTCCCTCTTGCCTAACGTGATGTTTACAGAAATGGTGCTGCTCGATAGACTACTCCTCACATGGACTTGAGGTATTGGGAGAAGGTAATACCGCAGCTCATGCAGACTGACGGAATACAATGTGTCATAAAAGCCTAGATCAGTTTTGACAAATGAAACTTCAACAGAAAGGATAAGTCCTGGAAGCCTCAATATGGTCACCTTTTCCTTTTTGTCTCTGTTTTTCCTCTCCAATGTCCTCAAAGACAGAATTTGGAAGACAGACAAGCCTTACAGCACTTCCATGCAACTGTTTGGGGATAGGGGCAAAGTGGAAATGAACCATAGCATCATACATCCTGTGTGAGCATAATGGCAACATTTATGCAACGTTTTTATCACGAGATCCTCGCCCATCATGCAGTATGGACTCACATGTATTAACATTCATTAAACATGGGTGTTTTTGCACAAATTTCAAAGTATGTTTGTCTGTTGGTGACTTAATGTGTGTAGGTTTACATGTCAGTGGATACAGGTGACCAAACCTGAGTTTTCATATCATGTAGCCATATTTATTTATTCTCCAACCTTATAAATACATTATAGATTTTATGGCCCTGCAGTGACAAGCTACAATCAGCTCTTGATTTCATCAGCTTGTCATGCTTTAATCATCCCTCTTGGCAGATCTTTCAACATATGTCAGAGTACTGTCTTAAAAACGTGCTTCTCCAATGCTGTTCTATTAACCCTGTCTTTTTATATGTTTTAGGTTCATTATGAAATGCAGTAAATCTGTCAAAGGCACTTTACATGCCATCTCCAATTCATGCTGATAGGAAGCATCTGAGAGCTCATTTAAGACCCACAAAATGAGTGCAATATGAAAAATCAAAACCCACAAGCAAGTGTATGCCAGGAACCCTGGGGATTACATTCAGCCCACAGGACTAATCAAAATTCAGTGCTCTTCTTCCTAACTCATTACCCACTCGCAAGGACATTTGGATAGGAAAATATTAAGACCACAGCGGGATCTGATAGTACCACAAAGAAATCTCTTTAGCTTGCACATCATGCAATGGGACTTACTGAAGATTCCAAGTAGTCAAGCCCAAGATCCATGTGCCTCTTCATGGAGACAACTGGATTCAGCCTGGCTTCTCACTATTACCTTAGTTTCAGAAGCAAGGAAGTAGCAGTTATACTATTACCTATTACTATTTATTATACT
>NW_010416415.1:30222-43927 GCF_000710305.1 Buceros rhinoceros silvestris | reverse complement strand
CAAGGGAAGTTTTGGCTAACCCAGGACAGACGTGTGTAGTTGTGGCACTCAGGGACATGGTTTAGTGGTGGATTTGGTGGTGTTAGGTTTGTGATTGGATTTGATGATCTTCAGGGTCCTTGCCAACCTAGATGGTTCTATGATTCTAGAGTCTATCTAATAGACAAGATAATCTAGAAGAGAAAATATTTCAGGGTAAAGAGAAGGAACAGCCTGTCAGCTGTACATTTGTCTACTTTTGCACTGAAATAAATATGTGAAGCATCTTGCTTTTAGGTGGAAATGAGGTGACTTCACTCTCATTCAAAAGCAGAGAGGGAATTATTGACATAACAAGTTATCTCACTGAAGTGAACTCACTGCTAAATATTGCTAAAAATGACTTACCTGTCAGTTTTTTTCAAAAATTTGTATGTAGCTTCACTGCCACAGGTGAAAATAGTTAATTGTTGTTTTATAAAAATGCCTTAGTCTGATCCTCAAATTGGAAATGCTTTGCTTAAATGATAGATTAATGGTTTCCTGTTACTCAAAACTTCTGCTCCTTTGGCTCTTTGAAACTAGTGGCTCAGGCATGTAAGTGTGAAAATAATAACTTCAGTTAATTTCAAGAGATTTAAACTTTTATCCGAAATAGAAATATTATTATTTGTATTTGTGATGTCCTAGTGTAGCTGAAACTTCACCACAAGAGAAAGGTACGGACAACCTGCCCTGGTGGTTTAAAACTGGGTGCTAAATATTTTTCAGTATTGGTGTATAATACCATACACTATAACAGGCACAGAATCATAGCAGTATTACAAGTTGGAAAGGATCTCTGAAAAAGTTGTGTGGTCCAATCTGCTGCTCAAAGTGGGGCCAGTTTTGATCAGACAGCTTAGAGTCTTGTCTAGTGAAGTTTTGAATATATTCAGCCTGTTGAAGCTGGAATAAATAGCCTCTGCTTTCCAGCCTCTTAACCAGTCCCTGCCAGTGTCAGCCACCAACTTGTTTAGAGTACCTTCTGTCTCATTGTTCAGGTTGTTAATAAAGATGTTGCATATTATTGGCACTAATATCAACCCCTGAGGGAGGATGCCACTTAACCTGGCTGCCAGGAGAAGTTTGTAATACTGATTTCAACCTTTTGAGGATGAAGATGCAGCCAGTATTCCACCCGTCTCTGGTATGCTTTTGTGGGCCATATTTAACTAGTTTGGCTTTAAGGATACTACAGGGAGACCAAGACAAAGGCCCTTCTTCATCCTTGAAGTAAACTTTGGAAGTTTCTGGAATTGCTGGTGTTGAAAATGGCAATATGAGAACTGTATACACTAATGCAGCTGAATTGTTAAAATTGTCTGTGTGAGAGAAATTGTTAGGGTTTTCTAGTTTCTTTTTGGTAGTGGAAGAGCTGGAAAATGTTTGCTTTTTCCAAGGCAGCAGAGCAGAAGTAGTTTGAAAGATGGGAAGAGGTTAGTTCCTCTTGTTGCTCTATTGTACTGCTTCAGGTAGATGAAGCTATTAATACTTCGGAAGAATAATACTAAAATAGGTTTTCTGTGGAAAACTTGTGGTATTTTGATATTTAACTATTTAATATGTAAGGAATATTGTAAAGTTTTAGGGGTTTATAATATTTTAATGAAACTAGCCTGAATGATGGATAATGAGTTCGTACTTTGGCTTCGTTCTCCAGTTGAATCCACCTTTACTATCTCATCTCTTGGAACAATTACGTAGAACTGTCTTCTGAAGGTAATGGTGTTGCATAGCAATCTTGGGTATTTCTAATAGTGTTTTCAAAAGTAAGTGCTGGTATTCATAGCTGCGGAGGAAATAATAATTTAATGAGTAAGGTTGAAAAAACGAAAGATAACTGGTCAACCACTCCAAAGCTGCTGCTTCTAAAACCTCAGCATTTGTAATTGTGATATCTTCAAAATGCCTTCAAGATTTTGCGGGATCCTGCTTCATCCCAAATTTGAATATTCAGAACTGATTACTGAGGACTTATTTATTAAACACATCAGGAAGGAGATGATTGGAGTAAATGATTAAACATAAAATACATTTTAAGATAAATTAGATTTCTGTGTTTCTCTACTGGAAGGAAAAAATTATAGGCTATGCCTTTTAGATTTCCTCATTTTGACTTTGATTTGACTGTTTTTAGTGAAACTGTGCTGATTCTAGTTCTTAAATACCAAAACTAAAAGTAAATTAGTCTGTAATTATTTTTTTCATTTTCCTACTGTAGGTTCAGTAGGCTGAAGAGTACTCCCTCAAAAAAAATGGAGAGGAGGATGTTTTTAATAAAAAGAATAAGAGATTTCTGTGTAGGCTGGGATGGGTGATTTATTTGTGATTTATGTCTCTATAACAGTATTTTTTAATTTATGAGAACTGCTTTCATAAATTATTAATTAAAAAACCTGGAAAAAAGTAAAATCACAACTCTTCTCCATTAGGTTCCACAGATGTAATTTTCTCTGACGATACAGAAAAGTAAAAACCATGAATGATTTAATTTCTGCAGTCATTCATAAACCACCAGAAGCCTTCTGGATTATTTTATAGTGTCTCCAGACTTGCATTATAGCTTTCAGCAGTCTGTTTGTGCTTTGAATGTACTATATCCCAAATGTGTTATTTTCAAAAGAACCAAGCTGGAAAAAAAAAAAAAAAACAAACAAAAAAACCCCACCAAACAAATCATACCACAAAACCTCCCAAACCAAATAACCCTCCACCTCCTGTATGAGAGAGGCAAAAAACCCATGCCCCTAAAAAAACTATCCAGCTTTTGACTATACCTTTTGCTATTTCAGTTTTCTGCACCACTTAAGGAAAAAAGAAAAATCCTCTGTCAAAACTGTAGTTTCTGTATTTCCCAGTAAGAGCTGGTGTATTCCTTTTTCACAAGCAAATGCTAGAACAAATCCCACCCAAACTCTAACTTAAATATGGTAATATTAATTGATACACAGAATATCTATTGGCGCAAACTTCTCAGGCTTCTTACTTCATTGCATCTCTGGAGCATAGCTGTTTTCTAAATCCTCCTGTAGCTCGAAGTGTTCAGAGTTGGAAAGGTCACTGTTATGTGCTAAGTTCCACATGAGTTTGTACTGGTTTCTTAAAACTATCTTTATCTGGTTTGCCTTCATTCCATATATGCAAACTCATGTACGTTTTTCTCTGCTACTTTTTTTTTTTTTGAGTTGTGTATTTAAAGACTTTCCAGTTGGAAGACTGTAGGTGGATGACTATTTCCCGTGCTTCACAAGGTCATGGGAAATTAAAATAAAAACTACAACCCTGATGTTTTATTTCAGGATTTTGCTTTATTTGATCTGCTTGTGTGCTGCTAGGAAGGACTAGACAGAACTTTTAGGTCTCTTACTCCAGGCCTGCAAACATCGTATTCAACTCTGTTGCATAGTCTTACCATGTAGTAATCACATGTCATCTTAGATGTGGCTATGTTTGGTGCCTAATACAAGAATATCTTCCTGGGTAAAGGTAAGCTTAAAAACCAAAACAAAGCATACCAAACAAACAAAAAAACTCTCAGGGAAACAAAATAACACCATGTCAACTTCAAATTTTACCTTTCTTAAATCTCAACTCTCACCCACCCAAAAATATGAAGCAAAAATACATGCTAGATACAGACTTCACACACTGTGTTTATGCAGTACTTCATCAGCAGTGAGATAGCATTAATTTTCTTGATCTGAAGCCTATAAAGGTACGGTTTGATACTCCAAGTCTGAAACTTTTCAGCAGTTGATAGACTTTTAGAAGCATGGTCTGGGGAGCACCAAGTGCCTTTTGTGTGTAGACACTGAATCTAAGTGTAATTGATGTTGGAAGAAACCTCAGGAGGTTTTTAATCCAACCTGGTTGCTCAGGGCTTTATCCAACTGAGTCTTGAAAAATCCAAGGAGGATAACAGCACGGCTTCTTTGGGCAACCCTTCCAGTTCTTGACTGTCCTTACAATGAAAGTATTTTCCCTTCTTTTGGTCAAAACCTCTCTCCTTTAAATTTATATCTGTTGTCTCCTGCCATGCACTGCTGCAAAGAGCCTAGCACAGTACTCTGTGACTGCCTGGAACAACTGGAAAAAAAGATGCTTTTGGGTTTTTTGGCAGAGCAACAGCCTAGGCATGCTTTCCTCAACAGAGATAAGAGATGATACAATGAGATTTGAGGCACGGAGGCAGCACTTAGATGTGGAAAAAGCGTTGTGGAATAACTGCTATTTGTCTGTATATATGGTGTTTAAGCCAAATACAGCAATGACCAGAGACCAGAGTGGTAGGCAAAAGCCAAGCAGCAACTTGCATTTCCCCTCTTTCAGTGTTCCTTTTCTCAGCAGTTTCCAACCTTGCTAATTCCTTTTATGAGTCATAGAAACCTGCGCGCATCCTACTTGTCTGCTGTAGTTGCTGGTATGTATTTTATGAATTCTTTTCCATGCAGTATGCAGTTTAGTGTTTGTAGGCATGTGGGATTTAAATTGAAATCTGCGGTCATCCAAACCAATCTCTTCCCGCTATGTGCACATAAGGTGCATTTAATTGCTTTGTAAAGCTCTACTTTCATTTTTCCTCTCTGTACACTGTAAGAAAATGACTGTTTATAGTGGATCTGAGTAAGGAGCCTTATAGCTCAGTGTCCTGATCCTACAGTGGCCATAAACAGATACATAACAAGGAAAAAGAATGTAGAAATCTTATCAGTTTTTTCCTGTGAATTGGTTTTCTAGCCTCTTGGCAGTTCCCATCTTGAAGAGTTGCAGCATCAGATGAAGATAACTGAACAGCTAAATTCATTTTAATTTCTATCTGCCAAGTACTCTTGCAGTCTTCCCTTGAACCTGTGTAGATTCTTAGCATATGAAAAAACACTGGGCAATGAGGTCCACATTTCTAAGAACCCTTATATATGATGAACTGCCTTTTCATTATTATTATTATTTCTTCCTCTTCCCTCCAAAAACAGAACGTGGTATCTGTTAGCCTCATGTCATGATCTCTATTCACTAGTTATTCTAGAGCAAGGCTGTCATAATTGTTAAGAGGCATTTTCTAATTTAATTTTGTTTCATTTGCTGGGATCGCTGGTCTGGTCTCTTGCTCTCTTGACAGTCTGTTACAGCCGTCTAATCTGCTGCTGTCCCTTTGGACCTCTTTTTTTTTTTTTTACTGTGGAGGTGCTGTGATACGTTTCCATACACTGTGCAACCACTTAGCTTTTAGATTTTTGTGGCTGATCTGTTGAGAAAGATGGTTCATCTGATGTAAACCTTGGCTTAAGCTGCTGTGGAACCATACCTGAAATGAGGGTTTTTTCTGATTCATTCACATGTTCCACCACATGTTCTCTTGTAGACTTGCTTTCAGAACTAGGTTATTCATCCAGATAGGCTTAGAATTTTTTTGTATAGTTTTCTGTTTTGTTTGAGATACAGGCCCTGAGTGTTGAACCGCTTGAATGAGAAATTCTGGGTCCTCACCATACAAATTCTTGTGCAGGCAAGTTCAGGTGGCCTCACTAAGTATCTCCTTTTAGTTTACCCGAATTTGTAATAAGGGCAGACTTTTGAAATAACTATCTTTTTAAAGACCTTTAAAGTGGAAACATAAATATGTTATCTGAACCAGCCACATGTGATTGTTCAATAGAAAACAGCAAGTTGTTTGAATAACCTCCTCTTCTGTAATGCCCTCTTTAGTTACCAAAAGCCAATCTCTTACTCATTTAGTAATTCATGTAAGAAGCCCGTGTACTATAATGTCTAGAAGTATCCAGGCCCTGCCAAGTAAGTGGTTGGCTTGAGCGTAAGGAGGTTGACATTTTCTTTTATAATCTACCTTTTCATTTCTATATTTTGTTCTGAAAGAAAGAAGGGATGAAAATTACTTGAGCATTGCTGATCTCTGGTGAAGGGGTTTTTTTGCTTGTATATATAAATTGCTAAGTGTAGAGACTGATGCCTCTGGGTTTACAAATTGTATGTGGATAAAGGCTACTTAAGCTAACTGCTAATGATTGACCTGGTGGTGAAATAAACAAATGTGATATTAGTTCTTGAATGGGTCATTGATTTAAAGTAGCTTCTTAATGGCTTTTGTAGTGCTTTTTGTCTTGTTTTATGTCCTCTTGCAAGCCAGCAGCACTAAAGGAAATCAGGCCTCTACATTTTTATAATTGGAAAGGATAGAGAAGTTTTTAATACTGAATGCTAAATTAAATGGTAGCAAATGAGAAATGAGTTATTTGCAGGGTTTTTTTTCCTGTCCGCTTCAGTATTTAGGCACACATTTGCATACTCAGGTCTTTTTTTAAATTGATAAGTAGCAAACTGTTATTCTAAATGAATTTGATTTGCTTTTTTTTTCTCCCCCATGCCCTCTTTTCCTTTTAAAAAAATTTTTTTATTTAAGAAATTTGTTTTTCTGTCAATATGAAGCATCAATTTGATATGTCTTTCATGAATTTAAAAAATAAATATATTCTTTGAGGTCTTCTGAGCGTATGAAAGGTCACCTTTATTGCAAAGTTTAGGAGCTAATTATGTTCTGGTACCCTGAAGCAGATTATTAACAAACCAAACTTAAAAAAAGCTCTTAAAACAACAATGTACTGTGAGTAGCCATTTAGAAAGAGCTCTAAGAACTCTTCAGTCTGCTCTCAGAGCTCTTAGAACTAATTTAATCTGAATAATTCTTCCAAGGTGCAATGAACAGACTGATGTGAAATATAATATCAACCTCTTCCACAAAAGCACTTTTTTGTTAAACTTGGAATTATTCATTATTATTATTGATCAATTAAGCAGTGCTTTGCCAAGGCAGAACTATTCAGTGCCTTATTAGCCTTACTTTTTAAAAGTTTCTTTCAAATTTAGCAGCAGTTGTGCCTGTAGCCAGTGTCCCGGAGTGTTAATAACTGGGAGTAGAGTGTGTATATTTTTTACTTGTGCTGATGTGGCTTATTAGTTTTTGTAGACTAAATCTAGTCTGAAATAGTATGATGACTTTAATCTTCATGTTTTCAACAAGACAAATATCAAAAGACACATTGATCTCTGGTTAGTCAACACTACTTAGCAATACTTTACTAATACCTTAGTTAACTGACTGGCTATCCTCATCTCATGTTATATGACACACATTCTTTAGACTGCAGAAACACGATTTCAGCATGTGTACCAAAACTCATCAAAGATTCCCTGCTTGTCTGCTCTGCTCTTCGTACTGATTTAGTATCTACAATCTTTTCAGAGGCAACATTTAATGATTAATACTTTTTCTTGAAGGTGGTAGCTACTACAGTTGCCTCTAGAACAAAAAGTCAGAAGCTTATCTTTCTTTTTTTTTTCCCACCAGGAGTCTTGTAGGCTTTTATATGAATAGTCATGTAACTTCTTCCATACTTATATTACAAGCTTTTTGTGAAGTCTGTTTTGAGTAAAGATGTGGGTGTTTTGGAATTTGGGAGGTGGTGTGGAACCTGGAAGTGCTTGATCCTCTAGCAAATTGTGTCCTAGACCTGTACTAAATGAGTAGCCAAGTTTAGTGTCACCATTTTTTCCCTTCCTCTAAAAGCTCTCGGATTGTTATGCGAAAAAAGTGCTATTTAAATTAAAGCACTAACTTTGAGATCAAAGAACAAAGGGGGTTTTTATGTGTAATGTTGTGCCTCAAAGGATAGTTGTATGACACTATCGTTTCACCTAGACAAACGCTACAAACGTCTGTAAAATGCTGAGACATGCTAAATGATTTAAAAACTGAATGTACAGAATCACAGAATTCTGTAGGAGTTGGAAGGGGCCTTTAGGGATCATCTAGTACAACTCCCCTGCTAAAGCAAGTTCACCTACAGCACATTACACAGGAACGTGTCCAGGCGGATTTTGAAAGTCTCCAGAAAAGGAGACTCTACAACCTTTCTTATCATCTAGTCCAAGCCCACTGCTAAAGCAGGTTCACCTAGAGCAGGTTGCACAGGACCATGTCCAGGTGGATTTTTAATATCCCTGGAGAAAGACACTGCGCAGCCTCTCTGGGTAGCCTGTTCCAGTGCTCTGTCCAGTGCTCAATGTAAAGTTTTTCCTCATGTTTAGGTGGACCTTCCTATGTTCCAGTTTGTGCTTGTTGTCCCTAAGGGGCAGGGCAGGGTTTTTTTAAATTATTTTTTAAAAGTACGTTAATTTCTGCTATAGTATGCTGAGAATAGGTTAAAGTATGTGTTTGGAGCTTACATTATTAGTTTACAGATTGGTCATTGTCACCAGTTTGGTCGAGGTAAAACCAAGGTTCGATGACGATGATAACCCTCCCCTATCCCACCAGAGATAGGGGAAGGAAGAAAAGAATTAGTGAGACCTCTAAAATGCTTTTTGGAAACTGAAACAAGGTTTAATAACACCACAAACAGGGATATATTAAATACAAAGGAAAACCAGTGAGATATTGAGGGTTTTGGGAACGGGAGGGTTACCCCGCGGCCGGTAGCAAAAGCGAAACCTGATCCTGCGGCAGTGATCCGAGATGGCAGCGGCCATGTGGTCTGACGCGTGACTGGAACACAGGAACCCGCACAATTACAATATTCCCGACCCTGCGAGTAAAAGTAGAATTGGCACAATCCTACCAGTCTCTATTGTGGATTGAGGCGAAAGCAAGAGCAAACAGCTCTTGGGCGTGCTCTGGCGATGCTGCTGGCACGTGGCGACGGTGGCTGCTGTGCTCGCGGCGCGCGGCGGTGGTGGCTTTGGAGCACGGTGACGGGTCCGGCACAGTGCGAGCGGCAGTATGTCCGGGGCGGCTGGAGCGGTGACTTTCGCGGCGCGGCTGCAAATAGCCCCGCGGCGAAAGCAGAAGAGCCAAGCAGGCAGGTCTGCAGCAGCAGGAGGGCAGGCGGAGAGCAGGCGACGGTCCGGGGAAGCGTGGGTCAGTGGGCTCCGGCACGCAGCGGGTCAGCTTTAGCGGTTCCTGGCGCAGCTGCTGGAGTCCAGAGGGGGTTGCTCTGATGTGGTCTGGGGTGGAAAGAGAGTGCGTAAAGACTGGACACAGCGCGGCTTTTTAAAGTAGAAACAGCGCAAAAATCGAACAGACCCGTGAAAACTTTTAACCAATGAAAAATGGAGATACAGCTGATGTCACATGGCAGGGAATACAATTGGCTAGTTAAAGCAAATTCTCCTAAAAAGGAGATCTTTGCCAACCTGCCACAGTCATTTTTGCTCGTAATGTTTGAGTGTACCAAATTGTAGACTTCTGCTTTGGGGAGAAGATAAATGAGACAGGAACAGCATGCAGTCATACTCTGAAGGGTGTTACAGAACTGGGTATTAGGGAAGTTTGTACTACAGTGGGCAATGGCAAAGCAATGCTAGAAGTCTGACCATAAGGATGTTACATTAGAAGCACTTCTTTCACAAAGAAGTCACATTTGTTTTATAAGTATCAAATACTCTAGTAAACTCAGAAATGTGGTAATTTTTCAGGTTTGGAAATCTACAGCTGAATGTTCAAGGAAGTAGCATGTATTTGGTGTACTAAGTACTCTTCTTAAAGCATTCCTGTGAAGTATGTTGGAATTGGGTACTTTGAGCATACTTAACAATTACATTGGGGCTTGCACTTGACAACCAAGTATTTAGGGGCCTGCATTTAGACACTTCTGAATTATGACATAGCTAGAGTTTAGCTGGTCCTAACGTGTGAAAGAATTTCCTGTCCAGCCTATTTCTCTTGGATTTGTAGTTAATCAAAAGAATTGAAAAAGGACAGAGTCCTTAATGCTTCTTCATGAACTCCTATGGCTTGGGAGTCATAGAAACCCTAAAGGTAATTCTTTGTGAAAAGGGATATAAAGAGAAAATTAAGAAAATTTCTGGGGTATGTCCACATAAAGATATCTTGTATCCTGGTGAAGGTGATGTACATCACAACTATCTTGTGTGAAATAAAGACACCTCAGACAGTTGACTACAGCAAAATGTAGGAGTTATTTTTAGCCTGAGGCAGAAACTGAGTCTAAAACATAAGATAATATAATCACATTTTGTGGGTTTGCTTCTTCCTTTCAATTAAAAAAAAATAGGGCTCATCTGATGTCAGATCAGTTTTTGTCAAACTTCCCTGGAGGCTATTTGAATGCAGATGTTGCTAAGCAGTTCAATGCTAGAAACCATTTCTCAGATCATGTTACATTTTTTTATATAACTCAAAAATGTTTGAGAATCAACCAAGAAATTGGAAATAGGTATATTAATGTATTTATGCATGCATGAACTATTCCTGGCTACCATTCTGCTCCTCCTTTTGATTCTTCATACATGTTTTTGTGTTCAGTTTATTTAGAAAGTTTTGGAGGTTGTTTGTGTGTTTGTAAGTTCTAAAGCTTTCAACACTTACTGCTAGGTGGCTCAGAGAGACTGAAAACAGGTCTGAAGCCTGAATTTGCTACACTGTAAGCTATCAGTTACTTATCTGTTCCACTACGATGAGTGTAGACATCCCGACAGCTTTTTATAAGCTGGTGCAATTTATTAGTTTAGATTGAGAATTGTTGTTCTGCTTTGAGATCCCACTTGGGTCGATCTGGGAGCACTATGATACTTGTGCACTGCTGAACTTGTGGTTAATAAATCACACTGACCTAACCTGGCTCCATCTACAAGTACTCGGTAAGCAAATATGTCCTGTGAATATGCAAATGTGATATAGTGACGTTCAAGCTGACTCTCAGACCTTTGGATGTCAGTGTTGCTTCCCACTTTCAAGAGTGTTCAGTGGCTTGCCACTACATTGTGTTAGGTACAGCTGTGTTTTGAAATCAGCACAGATTTTGCACTGATTCACGTGCCTAAGACCTTAGTTTGGAAGCAGCTATATTATAAAGAATAGCTTCTATACCAGAATGGAATGGTAGAGATATATCTGAAAATGTGCTACTGTCCCCTTAGAATATGCCTGTATAAATGTTCTTTAAATTTGGTTGGGGTTTTTTAATTAAAAAAAAAAAAAAAAAGTAGATTTTATGAAGTCGTAGTAACTGACAGAAATGGCTACCTGCAGGATAAATTCAAGATGTGTCTATCCCTTAGTATGTAACAGAACTTCGACAAAGATCACAAATGTCCTGATATTTAAAAAAGCAGATGATAAGGAATGATAGATAACAACGGACAGAGTTTAGAAGAAACAGTTTTGTGGATTTTCTTCTCGGTTAGGACTACAGTCTACTATCGGTAGAGAATTGATGAACATGTTAAATAATGAGCATGAGCAGCTCACAAAACAGAGGCGTAAGTATCGGTTACTTATCTGAGTAATGTTATCCTCAGTTATAACTGATTTTATTAACAAGTGAACTAAAAACTACTAAATGTTCAAGTGCCCAAGCCCATGGTTTTGACTTCATTACTGCCATCATTTATTTTTATTTACCATAGTAAATGAAGTGAAGAAGTAGAAGATTAGAACAGATTAAATTCCCTTTGCTGCTGGAACATCAGAACTTTAGTTAATAACCTAACATGAAGAGAACTATTATATTTTTGGTAATGTTTCTTATATGATTTTCTTTTGTATCATCTGTTGGGGTGTTTTTTCTTTATTTTCTTTTACTCTTTTTTTTGTCTGAATGCATGATGTATCCAGTGCTCATACTTGCATATGACATTGTGTCTATAGAGCCTTTTTTGGTTTCTTCATAGTTCTGCGACTGAGATAAACTTGTTTTTTGAAGAATCCCGGAAAGAACCAGACTGAGTTGCAGTAAGCATTAACTGCTTTAAATCTACAATACCTGGGTGAATGAATTCCCTCTTAATTTTCCCAAACACTTCCAACATGAGTATGTGACAGACACAACTTGAATTGGAAGAAGAGAGTGAGCACATGGCAAAGTAGAGCGTTCAGATTTGAGTGTAGGAAGGAAGAAAGAAAAGTGTGTTCCATTCAAGTTGTGTGTATACAGCGTTTTTCAATTACAAGTTCTGAAATAGGAAGCATGCTACACAAGGTTCTTAGAAGACAGGTGACCAGAGTTTTAGTTCATGTAAATGTATATGAATCCAAGCTAAAATGTGAAAATCAGCTTAGTTATGTTTATATGGGCCAGTATTTAAAATGTACACTTTAAAACGTACCTCTTTATTCCCTCATGAATCTGAGAAATGGAACTGGTAGTAGTTACATAATGAATAGTGTAGTGATCTAAATCTGAAACAAAGCTAAAGAGACTTTTTTTGGTTGATTTGTCACAGTCGCTGTTTCTGCATAGCAGGACCCTGGTTGAAGTTGGGCGTGACTGTATGAACCAGGATCTGTTGTTGGGCTAGTGTTTTCTCAGTATCAGAAGTCACTGATTAGCAAAAAGGAAGTAGGGCCTGTAAAATATTTTTTCACAGTTCTAAGTGGAATTTTTTGCATTATCATCTGCCTTTATCCAACTTTCAGAACTTGGATTTTTCTCTCTTTTGTGCAGGGATGGTTTTTTCACTTGGACACTGTTTATTAGGAAGCTGCACTAATAAATTGTGAATTAATACCTGAAAATACCACAGTATAGTGAGGGAGGAGGACTATTTTTTTTTTTTTTACAATTAGGACTTATGTTTAAAAGCTTGAGAAATAAATGCAAATATTTTTTATTCGTTTCTAAGTGCAGCTTAGATATTGCTGATATTATTAAAATAATAAATTTAGAACATTAACATTACAAAATATTCTAAAAAAGCTTTCAGTTTTTAGCTATCAACTAAAGAGACTCAATAAACATGAGTATCTGACAGAGAAATCATGAAGTGTATTTGCTAATTAGCCTTGCATTCATAGGAAAGACTGCTCTTTCTCCTCTTTAAATTAAAATCAGTACTCAGATGTCATACTGGGATCTTCTAATTAACCAAACCTCAAAATACCCATTGTTTAGTCAATTTCGTTTGGGTGATGCTGCAGGAAAGGCTAATTTTGCATCTGGACATTGCTATAGATGTGGCATAGCAGTGAGATCTTGTGTACCAGTGTCAAGAGGTTGCCATCAAGGATGTTTATAACAGATGCTGCCATATATCTGGAATTTAGCCTGGACCATACTTTTCTAACTCTCTTAACATGTGTGAACTACTTGTAAGGCAGCATGCTATGAACTTCATAAATGACAGGGTGTAAAAAGCGAGCTTACAGGGATTGGTACTGGCATGGGGAACTGAATATGCCGAATGGGATGTGCAAGGGTGGACTGAGTGAGATGGGAAGCAGCCTGTCCAGACAAAGAAGCTTAAAGAATTCAGCGGAAGGTAGGTCACAGATGGTTGTGCATGGAGGTAGTCAACTGAGTCTGAAATCAGCTCTACATCTAGGCTTGAACAGAAATAAGTGCAGCTGATTTGATTTGGAGGGCCTCAGCTATGGGTACAAGGAAGGACACATTTCCTGTGTGATAGGCAGCCCTTCCAAAGAAGACTAAATAATATGCTCTGTCTGCTCCTGTTTTTTTACATATAGAGGAAGCTTGTTTAAAAACAAAGTTTTTGCAGTTTACTTGGCTTGTAGTTATGGAAATCTGTACCATAAAATATTTTGCTTAGCAGCTGCTGGTAGAGGTTGTTTTGGAAAGTGCAATTACATATGGAAGTGAAAATTTCTTGAAACCAAAAGATGTTTATTCGCCTTATTTTTCACTCTTTC
>NW_010416415.1:0-30135 GCF_000710305.1 Buceros rhinoceros silvestris | reverse complement strand
CTTTCCTTTTAAGCGCTTGATTAAAATTTTAGGTGTCATACATTATGCCTGCAAGAGGACATTCCCTTAATCAGTTGTAGCTGCAGGTTTTATTTAACAAGAACAATCTCAAAATGGCATGTTCAGTCATGCCTTAACTGTATGACAGACAAAACGCCTGAAGCCAATAGAGATGACAGCAAATGGGGACTATCTCCTAGCAAAGAGACACTGGCTCATTAAACAATCATGTTCATCCCTGGTATTCCAATCCTTTCTTTTCTTTCTTCCCTCAAAATTCTGGCATTGCCAGATACTGGCAGTAGTATGCAGTAGTAATTAAGAGGAGAGAGGATGTGAAGCCTCTATGCCCAAACAAGTTCATTTGAGGTAAAAATATGTGACATCAGCACAACATTTCTTGATCACTGAGAGGATTTAATTTGTAGTAAATATTTTTCCCAAAATAGAACAGCAAAACCCCCCACTTACTGAGGGGAAAAAGAGTAACCCATTTAAAGGGCAGCTAGCAAGCTTCTAAAGTCCTTACTCTTTGTGCGGGTGTAATGAAGTAAAATAGAGTGAAAAAAAAAGCAAGAAGATTCAGTTTTAAAACTTCTTTCTTTAAGGGGAAAGAAAAGGGCAGAGGGAACTGTATCTGAGTCTTTGCTTGGCTTCATTTAGAGCAAGCAGGTAGATAAGTAGTTTGCTTTTTTATTTCTGATTTGCTGCCTAACCTTAGTAATTTGTTTCTGACTAATTTTTTTAATAGCCTTTTAGGTACTGTGTCTCCTTATTTAATCAATGTATGATTTATTGTTGTGCATTCTTTGCCATAGTATCCAATTTAATTAAATGAGAGCGTTTTCATTAGTATGGTAGCCATTTAATTCTTAAATGCACCATGACTTTTGGGTGTATACTTCTAGGGATTTATTTCTTATTTATTGCTTTAGATCTTTATTCTTAGTATGAGTTTGTAATGTTTATGCAAAACTGTGCTTGTAGGGTAATTTTTATTAAATTACCTTTTGAAGTTTTGATGAGTTGGGGTTTTTTTTGAAGACTGTGTGCTGGGAACTTTAAAATAAAACATCCTTTCAGACTGCAAAAGCATACTGCATGCCTTGGACTTTTTTTTTTTGTCTCCAGGTATGTCTGAGGTAGAGCAAAGGTCAAATGTTAACCATCTCCTCAAGTTACGTTTCAGATTAAGAAGACATGAATGTCAGGAATTTGCAGGATTGAGTTTAGTGAGGCCAGTAATGTCAAAGTATTAGTTGAAAATGTGAGGAGGGGGAGAAGGGAATGTGGCAACAGGGAGGGGGGATGTTTTGGAGGTATTTAAATGCATTTCACTTAGAACAGACTATGTGTTACAAGGGATCGCAGATCTGGTAGTGTTGTGGTGAAGTAGCATATGTTCATTTAGATTTTACGTTAAAAATCTTTGTAAAATGGTTTGGTTTTGAACAAAATAAGCAATTGCGGTTGTTTGATTTTGTTGTTGTTGTTGCTCTTATTTTTGCTCAAATACTTTAACACCTTTGAAAGTCTGCAATATAAGTAGGTGGAAGTGTAATTGTGGATGTTTAGGGTTTTTTTTTTAATTGGGAAGCTCTTCAAGAATGTGCTTATTTTCTGCTTAAATGCATTTGCTGCTTATAATTTTAATGAGTTTATAGATGAGTGCTTTTACTTTCAAGACCAATCTCTTCAAAAGATGGAACCATTCTTGAAAGGTGGATTTATTTCTAAGAGCTTTATAAAAAGCCATTTATCTCTGGAGAGCTCTTTTTTTGTTTGGAACATAATCCTGGCCTCTAAATACTTCACCTGTTGGTCAGAATGTTTTATACAGAGCAGTTGGATTGAATCTCTTTATTTTTTTAGGGAATATTGGACTTGAAGATAGCACTATGGCTTAGTCAGTTCTTGTTGAAATATAGCTAGATGTCTACTGCTGCCATCAGCTGATCTGACAAGAACTTCTCAGGAATTCAGTCCACACAGTCATGTTACATTTAAACTTGTGTCTCTGTGGAAGTGACTTACGTTGTTAGTAGGTCATGAGCAACATCACCAAAACCTGAATAACAAGATAGGAACAATTCCCACTTGACTGTTTTAAAGTATTGGGAAGGGGAAGTCAAAACAAAGTGGAGACTTGTAAAATTCATTTGTTTTTAAGCATGCGTTCGTGCCACAAGATACTGCAGTTTGCCTGTAATGAGGCAGAAGGAATTGTCATTGGTCACTTACTGATTTAAGACATTTGGCAACTGCCTGGTAGTCCCCATGAAAAGTCCCTTGATAGTCATCCTTTGATGGGAAATAGCAAGGAGGACAGATGTTGCAAAGCACTGGAAGTCATTGTATACCTACTGGTAGAGTACTGTAACAGAAATGGGCAAGTTACTTCCAGATGTTATGGCTTGCTAGGAAGGTTAAGTGCAGTTTGTTTTGAGAACCGAATAAAATTAAAATATACCAAGCTGTGTGCTTTCTTACTTGAGCTTAATTTGAAGGCAGCATTAATTCCCAAGACAGGTTTCACCTATTTGGTGTTTTTGTTTTGTTTTTTTTTAAAGCTGCTGTGATTTGGCTGAAGATTTTCATTGTTTTTGTCTTTGGTTCCTAATTTTGATAAAATATTTACTGTCAGCTAATTTCTGGTATAGATCTGCCTTTGTCAGTACACCCGCTGTTTACTGTAGTTATTGACTGCAGATTTATTTATTTTCATCAAACAAGCCTTTCCTATCTTAACTGGACATTTGGGAATATCATCTTAAGATGTTACTTCATAATGAACATATAGTTGGCCTATGTGCCTTGTTCTACACCGAATCCTTGTGAAAAATTAGTTTAATGGTGGTAGGTACCCTTTGAACTTGTTTTGTAGACAAATCCAAATCCAGTTTATGAAATTTCTTAGAATTAATATTTGTATTATCTTTATTTGTATCACCTTTCCCCAGAAGTCCTCCTCAGGAACCTGTGAAAGCAACTTTTCAAAATGAGGTGGAAAAATGGGTGTGAAATCATTATTATTTTGGGTTCTTCAGTTACGGAGCTAGGTCTTACTCGTGTACTGGAAAGACAGTTGGACTCATACATCCTCTATACCTTTTCAAACAGCCTTTATTGGACTTACTTCAGTGCCATGTGAAATGAAAAGTTAAAGGATGCATCAGTGGGTTCTTTGGCTTTTCAGTAAGGTCATGCAGCTGTATGCAAGGAATAGGATCTGTAGAATATCTATGAGAAGAGCATGCATATTGTTTCTTTTCTTTAGATGAGCAGGATTTCCAGGTATATGGGTTGATAACTTCTTTCTTTATTGGGAAAGCAGTGGTAAAAGTAATCTCCTGTGTTTTTTTTTTTTTTTTTTTTTTTTTTTTTTTTTTTTTTTTTCCTGCTACGGCTTTGAAGTTGTGAATCCTATTTTTTATTTTCCTTAAATATGAGAAAGTTGCCACTCTCAGTAGTAATAAAGCTCTTCCAAATTCCATGATGGAAGGCTGAGAAGAGAGCTAATGAATATGCAACAGAAGGAAATGTAATATTAGTGAATGCATCATGAGAAGACAGCAGAAAATTCATGCAAAGGAGAGAGATTTCTGAGTTTGTCAACTTTGATCTGATTTCAGTGAACCATCAGATTATAAATCGATTGGATCACAAATGCATTGGAACCTGACCTTCATTGGATTTTCTGCGTTCAGACAGAACTCCTTGCTCAAAATACAGTCTTTGACATGGGATGTGTGATATGAGATGTGATTTGACTATATCTATATGTACGTGTGTAGCCAGTAGAGTAGGAGTTGAAACAGTGAAGCAGTAAATAAACCTTTGGACAGGACAGCTCAGTTTTGGAGGTGGATAACACGTTAAACAAATGTTACAGGAAGAAGTACACACCTATCCAGATAAAGTGCGTGCATTTTAAACAGTCTCTTTCTCTGTTCTCCTAATGAATAATAGTGTATCAGTTTGCTTTTAAAAGCTTTTCTGTTGCGTGTTTTCAGAGAACTTTTCTAGACAATCTAATTCACAAATGCATCCGATTGCTTGGATTTTTTTTTTCCAAATTATTTGCTTCTGCATGTTTTTTTGGATGCCTCTTTGAATTTGTGCTTAAATTCTTCTTTGCACAGAGCTTTGAATCACAGAACATTTTGCCTGAATCATCTTAGAAAGGAAGCATTAATCTTGTTTGTTGCCCAAATGTAAGAAAAATAAAAGCCAAGTGAACCCTCAGATCTTTGGTTTGGGGGTAAGTGAGGGACAGGGCACAGAAAAGAAATCGAACAAACACCACCACTGGCTCTGTAAATCTATAGATATGTTGTTTGAAGGGGGCTTTTGCAAGTCTCAGAGCAGTACTTTCAGCAGCCGTGAATTAGGTTAGCCGTGTCTTTGTCTTGGGGAGGATTGAAAACCTCTGGGGATGGAGGTTCCACAGTCTTTCTGAGTACCCTGATCCACTGCTGCACTGCCTTCTCACTGAAATGTTCTTCCTACTGTCTTGATGCATTTTACACCTTTTGGTATATCATCTGCTGTTCCAGAGAGGATCCTGACTCCGTTGTCTTTGTAACTAACCTTTAAATAGTTCTAGGTTGTTATTAAATTGCTCCCTGAGTTCCTCTTCAGCAGACTAAACAAGCCCATCTTCTTTGTGTGCTCTTGGTCTATATTCCCTCTCTAGTTTCTTTTTCTCCTATTCGCTTGGTTCTCTCATTTCAAAAATTACTTAAATTTTGTATATTAATCATATTTTAATTGGCATAAGGGGACTATAAGGCATTATTTATCATTTATCATTATTTATTTGCTCTTGTTGGCGGCGAGCAGGAGCATATCTGAGAAAAACTTTCTTTTTATTGGTTCTTGCTGGGGCTAACAGTCTAATATGATCAGAAGCTTATCAGAGGGAATGTGGTTTGGTTGTGATTTTTGCATGGCTGGGGTTGTTTTGGGGTTTTTTTAGGAAAAAAACAAAATTAGATTGAGATACAGATAATTCTTTCTCTGAAGCTAGTTAAAGTTTACATTTTTCTCAGATCCTTTTCTTTCCAGATGTTTCAGAGGCCTAGGGAGCTTAATTAATTCAACTGTTCTTTCAATGATGGAATCAAGATGGATACAGTAAGGGTATGTCCAAAACACTAATTCTGTGTAGGTTGTTCCTCATTCTTTAAACTGAAACATTTTAATTGCTAACAGAACCAGAAGTATTTCTAGTAACAAAAATAGTCAGCGTTTATTTGGATAGATATGTATTCACATATTTCTAGTATTTTAAAGACTTCTGTTATTGCTTGCAGCCGCCATCTAGGAGACTCATAATCTTGGTGAATTATGGAATGCACATACAAATATATCTGTTCTTCAGTTACAGATACCTGAGGTTTAAATTTGAATGTGAAAACAGAATGTAATGTTTATTCTGACCAGCAGAAAAATATCATAACTTTTCAAGTCTATCCCAATATCTTAATCATTCTGATAGTGTTTGTTTTGATAAGTTATATGCTGCCATAGTGCTGATAAGAAAAAATACTTACTCCAGTATTTTAAGAATAATATTTCTTCTTTCTTCAAAGTTTTAAGAAATGGTTAGAGATAGATAGAACAGCATAGTGGGGTTTTTTTACAGGATGGTTTGGGGAGTTGCATGATGCTGCTGTTTGTGAAGCATCACTTGATGTTTTCAAGAATGGTGTTTTATTTCCTTGGTTTCTTTTCAGAAAGCCAAATTCTAAATTATGTCTCCAAAGAATTTTTAAAATTATTTTTAGCTTCCCTTAATGAATCCTCATATATGTACTTTCTATTGGCTAAGTTCTTCTTTATTTCTGGGTTGAAAATAAGGCCCATCATTTGATTTTGATTTGACTCTTTAGTCATGCTGATATTAAACTTATACTTGGGCAACACAAAAATGAAGTGTGCACTTGCTGTGTTAATCAGAGTGGAGTGGAATGGCTTGTTCAAAATGCTTGATCTAGTTGTGGAGCCCGAAAACAGTTTGGGGCAAGTTCAAAGTAATTTTGTCATCCTATTACTTGTCAGTGTTCTATTTTTATTTGTCAGTAAAGCATCTCAATAGCGAGCTCTTGAGATGCCTAGAAGTCTTTGGTTTGAGGGAGTTTCTCAAGGGGCATACTCAGGTTGGCTTTGTCTTCCAGTAGTGAATAAATAGACATCCATAATATAAAACTTGATGATGATATAAGGCTCAGTAGTGTTCAATAATAATGTTAGAGTAGTCATGAAATCCATTTTTTATGATCTCCTTCTCAGATGAAGCTAAGTTCTTCCCCCAACTCCTTTAACTCTTCTTTTTTCTTTATGACTTCTGTGTAAAATGAGTGTGAGTTGGTTTTTTTTGTTTTCCACCCCCTCCCCCCCATTTTGCTATTAAACTAAAGGTCGTGTGAGAATCCACAGGAATCAGCCATTTCTCAAGAATGTGACTCCTGAAAGATGGTCTGTTCTAACAGACTGCTTTTGCAGCCATGATGTGCTGCATGTCAGAGTAAATTAGAGCACAGCTTTTTCATTCTCCTGCTACATCACAGGAGTTGGATTTTGAATACCCATTACTCTTTATTCTTCAGACTTCATTAATAGTTTTGGACCATGAGTAAAGTTCTAGGTCACTGGCCCTTTCCCCGTTAGTGTTAATGGAGCCCTTTTTAAGTTTACTGGAATGTGAAGAATGAAGTTTTACTTCCTTTTTTGGAACTCCTAATTTTTGCCGGTTGTATGATTACTTCAAGCTTCTGCATTGCTTTAAGCTATAAAAGAATATCACTAATTTATTTACTGTGAATAATTAGAATTTACAACACAAAGAAATGACATTTAAGTCTTAGCCTTTCATGAAACTAATTATCATGTATATGAAGATTCCCTGAAAGATGGGAACTGAATGCTGAGAAGATTGGACTTAATGAGACTGTCTTAAGTTTCTTTTTTATGTTAAAGCCTTTTTTTATTCTGATGCCCTACTGATAGGCTGAGGGGAAAAATCAGATTGGAACGAGTAAATAATAAATTATTTTAAGACAAACATGTCTCAAATACTATTAAAAAAATTAAGGCATTGCATTTGAAATTGAGATGTACAATTCCAGTCAATGTAAAATTATCTTTTTGTACGTCTGTTTAAAACTAGCAACTTCAAGTACCATAAGTTTTTACAAAGTTAGATTCTGTAGTAGTTTTGAGAAGTACAAACAGGTTTAATTTGGTGTAGAAACAGTATTGCAGCAAGTATTTTTCACTTACCACCCCCCCACCCCCCCATTATCTTATTAAAACAGACTTTGCATGCTGATAGTTGTGTTTTCAAGGAAAAAAGATCAGGAGGAATGAGAATGTTCTCTTTTTTGTGTGTGTGACTGTATCCAAGTTACTATCCGTAACCCAGGTTTTGTTCTGCAGCAAACTAATTTAAATCCTCCTAGGAATGCACAATATCCTTGCCAAAGGGTTTCACAGAGCAACTGAAAGCTGTGCTTCAAATTAGGCATTCTTTACAATACTTCACTTAAAATTTTGCCCTTAAGAATAGACTGTAATAGTGCATGCGCTTTGTGACAAATAGAGGTAAATGTTTAGTCTGTGCTGTTGAATAACTAAAAGCTCAGCGTGGTTACCTTTGCCAGTAGTGCAGCTCAGTGGAGGGTGGCATTTGAAGAAAACCACGAATTAAAAGCACTGTAGGAATGTAATAAATAAAACAAACTGTTGGATTGATTAAAAAGAAAAAAAACCCAATTCTTGTATCTTTTTATAAAGAATATAAATAATTAATGTATCAAAGGCAGTGTAGTCAGATAAAGCCCCAGTGACTCCACGCAAAGAGAAATGGTGAAAGAGAGTGGCTTTCAGATCTTTCCTCTGGAAGTGCACAGCAGCATCTGTTACTGACCACTACAGATTGTGTTGGACATGTCCTGCTTCCAGGACATGCTTCCAGTAGAAGCTTCATTCATCTGCTGGAGAGATCCACAAGGAACCAAATTCTTTAGATTTCGGGCTAGGATCAGCCATCAGCTATTATGGTATTAGTATTGGGTTTTGTGCCTCTTGCTTGGTGTCTCATTTAGGGGAGAGTTACTGGTAGTGGGTGTGGTGTAGGCCATTCCAAATACCAAGGCAAAATAAGAGGTTGGTTTCAAACAGTCAGTTTGGAGAGTTTAAATGAATATTTTCAGTTCAGAGGTCTGGTAACAAAGCCATGGCCAAGTGCTGCATTTCGTTTGGAGGATCCTATCTCACTTCAATATGCCGTTTTTTCCCCTCAAACAATTATTTGGTCATAATCTAAGTCATGTTGTTTTGTCTTTCTGGTTAGATTGGTATAATTATGCTTCATTGATGAGTGTTTTCCATTAGAAGTACACGTTCAAGAAATATTTCTGTTTTCTGCCTAGTATACGCAGGAGTAAATATTTGTCATCCAAGCATTTTCCAGGGAGTTAGTTCGTCTCCCGTAAGGATAAACATTTGGAAATGAGCATATCCAGCTAACTTGCACTCAAAGCAGTTGACCAAATTAGCCTCTGGTCCAGTAATACTGGTTTCTGAGAAACCTTGGAATACTTGGAGAAGTTCTCAGAGAATTTGAGTATAAAATTAAGGTTATAATTGAAAAAGCAAATCCAGGAGCATAAATCTAGATCAGTAGATGCTAGCTGAACAGATATCAGTTCCAGGTAAATTAGTGGGAGGTCTCTTTTGTTTAATTCTCTTGACTAAAGAACAAGCAGTGTAATGTAGCAGATTTTTTTTTCCTAGGATTTTAACTGGATCTTTGAGACCTTTATCACAGAAGTCAATTGTAATTTTCTTGTTAGTAGCTTGTGTTAAGAGGAAGGCAGGAGTTGTAAGAAGGGTAGCAATTTTGACTAAATAAGCAGGGAAAATGGATACGGATCACAGTTTTTTTAGTAGATATGGTAGAATAGCATTAATTGAAATTAGTGCTGTGGTGCAGACAACTGGATATGGTCAGGAGGGGAAAAGCATAGTTTAAGAACTGGTCTGTACATCAAAATGGCGTAAGAGCAGTTGTCCTCATTCATTGAGACACTCCAACCATCCCAGCGTCCTCTATTGGCGGGAATGGGTAGGAACGTGTTTGAGAGCAAAGCGGGTGTACAACGAACTTTTTCTTTCTTTTTTTTAATGCTGTTACCTTCTCAGATTAGAGCAATATTCTGCTTAGGAGTTCTTGATGTGCGTGCCCATCTCTTATAACGATGAACCATTATGCTGCAGTCTCCTACATGCTGGATGGTGCCATAGAAGAATTGCCCTTCTTACGCTTGTCCCTCACAGTTTGCTGTGCAGCTGCAGCTGGTCCACTTGGGATGTATGCATGAAGGTTGGTGGTGAAAAATACGTTCTTGGTACAATTCATTATCCTTATTTGTTGTATGTGTTGGCACTGCAACTTCTTGTGCACAGTTTACTGTTCCAAAATCCTAGAAATAAGGCTGCAGGGGACATTGAAGAATCATCTAGTTTTTCATCTTGTCCCAAAAAGAACCTTGTACCTGTGTTATCCCTGACATTTATCTGACATTGATGTGTTCTTTAAGATCTCCAATGATGAAGATTGCTTTTCTAGGCAAACTGCTGTATGCTCTTTTTTGTGTGTGTCTTTTTTTGTTTGTGTAATGTATTTGTTGGTTTTGCCACAAAATCTTACTGGGTTCAGTGAGATGCGTAAGTGCATCAGTCTGCATTCTATTCACAAGGTGACTCTCTTCGGGCACTAAGTTGTTTATAATGTTAACTGGACTTTTGAAAAAATCCTTTCTTACAGCGTTTTGTATCCGTGGTAAATGACTGTGAAAGCTTTTGTGGGTGCCTGCCTTCTCTGCACGTTTTAAAAACATCTACAAACACAAAACATAAATTGAAAAATGTCTACAGAAGAGAGTTGGAGCCTTTTGTTATGTCAGCTCCAGTTAATAAGATACTCCATTATATATAAATAAAGATAGAAAATGTTAGCCTAACTGTTTCACATTTTCAGATTCACAGCCAGTAAAGATCCTAGGCCAGACTTATATTTCAGGCATAAACTACTACAGCATAATTAACAGTACTTCTTTTTATCTTATTAAAAATCCATGTCAGAAGTACAGTAACAGAAAAATCATGGAAGTGTGAATGGAGCTTTAATTGTTTTAAGAAAAAGGAGTTCCATTTTAAAAAAATGTGGAAAATTGTACTTAAAGCAGTAATAAGAGTATACCAGAGCCCTAGTACATAGGCTTAGTGTAATAGCTGTGTTATGATCTTTGTGGTCATGATTTCGATGGATATTTCTTCCTAAAATTGCTTGCATACGTTAGCAGCAGAGATGACTAGTGTGAGGAATGCTATGTATACAAGGTATACATATTCTAATGACATTTTCACATATCTGTGCCAAGAGAGGGGGGATTTTGATACAAATTTCACAAGGAGTTAGGCCAGGTCTAGTGGTGCCTGTCCTTGTTCTCTCCATTTTGTTGTGTGTAGACACCTGTTTTTTAATAATAGAGCAAATAGCAGGTTTGAAAAGAACATTTTTGAGTTTGAGAGGTGCCTGAGGACTGGAGCAAAGCCAGGGTCACTCCAGTCTTCAAAAAGGGCAGGAGGGGCGGACCCAGGAAACTACAGGCCAGTCAGCCTCACCTCCATCTCTGGAAAGGTGATGGAACAGCTCATTCTGGATGTCACCTCTAAAAATGTGGCAGAAAAGAAGGTTATCAGAAGTGGTCATCATGGATTCACCAAGGGGAAATCTTGCCTGACCAATCTGATAGCCTTCTATGTTAACATGACCAGCTGAGTAGATGAGAGGAGAGCATTGGATATTGCATCGACTTCAGCAAGGCTTTTGACACTGTCTCCCGTAACATCCTCATAGAGAAGCTTAGGAAATGTAGGCTACATGAGTGGACAAGTGAGATGGATTGAGAACTGACTGGATGACTGAAGAGGGTTGTGATCAATGCTGCGGAGTCTAGTTGAAGACCTGTAGCTAGCGGCATTCCGGTCACCAGTACTGGGTCCAGTCTTGTTCAACATATTCATCAATGACCTGAAAGAAGGGACAGAGTGTACACTTGGTGAGTTTGCTGATGATACAAAACTGGGAGGAGTGGCTGATATGAAGGGGGGGTGGCAAGAGGCTGAGGCCAGAGTCTGGGTGGGTGTCAAGAGGCTGAGGCCAGACTCTTTTCAGCAACAGAACAAGGGGCAATGGGCACAAACAGGAATACAGGAAGGTCCACGTAAATAGGAGAAGCTTGTTTACTTTGAGGGTGTCAGCGCACTGGAACAGGCTGCCCACAGAGGCTGTGGAGTTTCCTTCTCTGGAGCTATTCAAAACCCGCCTGGACGTGATCCTGTGCAACCTGCTGTTGGTACATGTGCCTTAGCAGGGGGCTTGGACTGGATGATCTTCAGAGGTCTCTTCCAAACCTGTACCATTCTGTGATGAATTAATTTACAGTGGGATAAGTTCCTGTACAGGTAAACATTGTGCCAGGACAGAATGATAGTCAGTGCAGACTTCAGGGTGAGCAGATGAGGATGGGTTGTTTGACCAGTCTGTAGATTTTTCTGAGTTTGTCCTGTTTGTGGTGGGAAAGCTGGGTTAAGAAGTCCAGCTTGTTATGTCTCTTCATACTGTTCATTTATGTTTCTGTTGCAGTTTTCTGACAGTTAAAATGGCCCAGCTGCTTGTGGAACCAAGCTGTAGGAAGGAGCATCTTTATTCACTGTCCTTGACTCCTAATGGGCTTTTTTACCTTAGGAACCTTAACATGGGGCAGTGCTGTTACGTGGCATGATGGTGAAGCTTCCAGTGGTTGGATGGATGCGCTTTGCAGTTCTGTAGTCATCCTCTTGTTGCTATTTAGAGTAATAGCAGCTGTGCAGATTACAAGGGCAAAACTGTTTGCTAGCTCATGCAACCTGCAGGTTAAAAAGTCACCTTGGCTTTGTGTCAGAGCTCTGAAATCTGAATCAAGAGTTTGTTTCCCCTTAAAAATAGATGGTGTTTACTATTATCAGGGACTCTGTATCCAGGGATAGTTGATAATGTTCCTCATTAGTATGTGCTTTTAGATGAATACTTCAGTATTCCTCTGGTTTGAATTGCTGAGGTTTTAATTTTGTGAGAGTTTAATGTTTTCTATGTCCAAGCTGCTTTGGATCCTTGCTTTTACCTGACTTGCCTGTGGCTGACACTGGCACTCATTTGATCCTGTATTTAGTTAAACCAAGGTGTACAGAGGACTTCACTTTTTATAGAGGTATCTTTCTGCTACTAAATTACCCTGATGTGGTTTACCAGTGTCAGGGGAGGTGATGCAGGTGGCTGGTGGATACCCATGGACAGGAGCGGGAAAGAGGAAGAGTTGGAGTACGACTACATGGACACAGGGTAATTTAAGCTGTTGTGGAGCTTCAGCCCTTGTCCTTCACGTTGTTAAATTTGTTAGGAATCTTGGGGGAGGGAGAAGTCTTGTTTTGTTGGCTGGAAAAAGCAATTGCAGGGGGGCTTGTGAAAATAAGAAATAGGAAGTAAAAATAATATCAAAGCAATGCAGTTATTTCACTGTCCAAATAAAGTTTGGCTCAACTTCTGGGTGAAGGTTCAGTTCTGATTCTATCTTGAATAGTTTCCTTTCTTTAAATTGTCTGATGCTCTCATACAGTTGGTCAAGGATATGCAGAGAGACCTTTTTATTTCCACATTGTTTTAACAGTGTTTGAGAGACTTTTGGATTCCTTACTCTTCCAAATCTATAGACAAAAGTCATGCGGCAGGAGACTGGAAGGGTTTTAAATATTAATTGAACAAAGAATTTTATATATGTGTGTGTGTATATAAAAGCCTTCTGCTAATTTTTGTATCTTTCAGTGCAGGTGCTAAAAGGTTAATAACTAGTCCATCACTTCGATTGATTCAAGAGGTTTTTTTCTAACCTAAAGCAATGTTAATTTCCATTTAAGGAAGAATGTCTGCAGGAGCCAGTGGTATTTACTAACTGCGCCTGTGAAAACATTCCTTTTCGCCCTCAGATGCTCACTCAGCCTTCTGTTTTCCAAGTGACATTATTACAGGCTTTAGCTTGTAGCCTGAGAAATTAAAAGCACGTTTTAATAACGGCAGCAGCAGAATCCTCAGTCCGGTATCCTCTTTGGATACTTACTTGTGTTCCCGTGGCTTGGGTTGGAGTTCAAGTGTGGCAATGGCTGGGGGATTTATTTTGGTGGCGGTTTTTTGGGGTTTTGTTTTGGGTTCCTTCCCCCACCCTTTGTTACACCATGAAGACCCATACTGGAGCATCATTTTATCTTTGAAAGTGTTTGGTTTTGTGTTTGTTTGGTTTTTTTTTCTTTTGTCATTAAGATTCTTAAAAGCAGATTTTTTTATATATTGATTTAAAATATCATTTGGCTGCGATGATAGATTATTGCTGAGCTGTGAATCCCATCTCCAGTGTTGTCAGCTCATGCTAATTTCTCCCCTTGTCCTCTTTGGTCAGAGTGAAAGACATGAATGGCTCAGGGCTGCTCCATGGTAACGGTGTGAATGCTCCTACTCAGTGGTACCTAAACAATATGTTAAATTGTTTACCTTTCTTTCACTGGGGGAGAGTAAAGCTTGAATACCTTGTGTTTATCACAGTTTGGTCTACAGAGAACAACTCTGTTACCATGGAGAAAACGATGCATGTTAATTTGTGTATCAGTCTTAACCTTAACCTCATGCTTTCTTTACATTCAATAGAAAATGGTGGGGAGGAGTGTCATAGCCCTTTTAATTCTGTGCCTCAGCAAGGGAGATCCTTTCTAGGGCCTTGGATCTGGAGCAGGGAGCAGATCCATGTCAACGTGTAACAGATTTGCCTGATCATCTTTAATGAGTAGATTGCTGAGTACTTCAGAAAAGAGGACTTTACCCTTTATTCATGTTTACAGTTGAGAAACTCATGTTATAGTTGATGTTGTGAATCAAGATAACAAATGCCTTATAAGCTGAAATCTTTATGATCTGCTTGAGTGTCTGGCCTGAAAAGGTAGATCTGTTGACATGCAAAGAACTTCTTGGTTATTGAAGACCTGGCCAAGACTTACAGTATGCAAGTAACTGTTTAGCTAAAAACAAACAAACAAACAAAACCCAACCCCAAACTGTTTCAGTCACTCAACAATTAAAACCCCCAAAACCACTAATGGAAAATTGCCTTTTTGTGCAAACTTCTTCTACGTTTGTAAATGTAACCTTTTATTTATCCAGCATTTTCCTTGCTTTATTCTGGTTTGACTTGCTGTAGAAATACCATCGCTCCCTTGTGCAATGAGTTACAGTAATGTAAGGTTCCAATGAGTGCAGTTGTTTTGAACCAGCTGTATGGTGTGACTCATTCCTCCCATTATGATTCTAAACTACATTTCCTCACACCTAGATTGATTTGGTTTTGTGTCTGTGCATGTTCTCCTCTGTTCTGAGGTCACCATACTCAAATGCTACTTTTGTACTAAGATACTTGAACCCGCTGGTGCTGTTTTGTGAACTTAAACCATGCACATGAAATGCTCTTGAGTAGCGTATCTGCATATTCCCCTTCTGAAGTCCTAGTTTTCCTTACTTTCTGGGAATGGAGTATGTCTAGCTCTGTCTTAGACCTGGTAGTCAAAATGTGAAGATTTTGGGTGTGTGCTGCAGGGGAAATAAGGCAGATCACTCTGACAGTGACAGAAAGACCAGAAAAATTTACAGTGTGTAGTTATGCTTCACATACTGATTGAGACAGATGTGTCCTTTGCTTGCTTGCTTATTTTTGCTGCTGTAATCTCAGTTTACTTGAGTAGCTCCCTCTCAACAGGCATCAGCTACGTGTTCTTTCTATGATCCTTTCCCACAGCTCTTTCTCTCTCCCACGCTTTCTCCTCCTCGCTCCTAAGTCAACACTATAGTTCCCTCAGTTCCTCACAGAGCCTTTGAATGGGAAGAGTCAAACACCTGCTGAGCTGGTTCAGGGCTCTGTACAGTGGGAACTGCTCAGGTGGAAGGGTAACTGCCTGCTTTGTCTAGCCTTGAATTACTGTGGCAGCTAATCTGCATCTTTCACTTTCAGCAAACTTGAATTAAAAAAACCAAAACAAACCACACTTGTGCAATTTTCATATCTTAAAGATACTAATCTATTACTAAATATTATTTATTACTATCTATCTGGAACACATCAACACCCGTCACCCTCCATCACTAGTGACTTAAAAAAAATAGGGACAAAAGAGCTGTGATTTCTAAGCACAGTTACCATAAGAAGCAGGGGTACAGATGCTGGTGACAGAAGACTCTCATGATGTTAGGACATGGGATCACACTATGAGAACATGAACTGGATTTCCATTAGGAGCCTTGGACACTGATACCAGCATTTAAAAAAAAAAAAAAAATGTTGGCAGAGCCCCTGAGGAAGAGGTATTGCTTCTAAATGCAGAGCTTAAGAGTCATCTCAGAAGTCCAGATTGGGAAATAGCTTCACAGCTGTTTCCTATGATTAATTTGTAGATATAAAGTGTTCTCTCAAGATATAGTTACAATACTGACTACAACAGCAACTTTAAAATTTTTTTATCTTATCCGGGTATTGCCATCCTAGCAGGCTTCAGTACTACAGATGTGCTTTGTTTGCCTGCATGGCTTCGGTCAGTACTGTCTGTTCTTGGTATCAGTGCTGAGGGCTTCAAAAGTGCTTATTTATTGCCTTGAAAGTCAAATTCCACAGTTTTTGTCCAGATACATGCTTGTGATGTTGAAGGTGCTTTTTCAGTACTTCCTTGCCCTTTCTGCCCCACAGCTGATTGTAGAGTATCTGTCCAGTTAGAACAGATATTTTTTGTTGGACTCAAAAGAAACAGCTGAGGGAGCAGACAAGCTTTTCTGTGAATTCAAAAGATCCCACTCCCAAATGAGAAATGCAGTACAACTCTCAAAAAAGCCTTGTGCCAAAGTTTACTTTTTCCCTTGGAATTGGTTCTGTGTCAATTGTGGTGGTTTGTCGGTGCTCACTTGGTTGTCAGCAGCCTCTTTGCCTTTGTTTAGTTTGACCAATCCCACACCCACTGTGTGTAAACACTGAATGAGAGTCAGTTGGGTAGAAAAAGAAGAATGACAGTTAGCTCGTTAAGCAAGAGAGCAGAAACTTAGGAAGGCACTGTGCTGTATTTTAAAAAAAAATTAAATGCAACTTGGTATTCAGACAATATAAATTGCTACAAACTGCATGCTTCAGAGGATAGGATAGTTAGAAACAACAGTACACTGATTAACCTGTTTGATCTCCTTTCAGAACATTCCTCAAATACTGATCTCATCTTTATTTCTTTTTAGAAGCACCGTGGATGTAGTAGGGGAGAAAACAGGAATTCGATGCTTTCTATATTACATGGTCACATTAAAAGGAGTACTTCTGTTTCGAAAATAGTGTACTAATTTTCTGAAAGATCTGATTCTCTCCCTGTTTTTCTGGCTTTAAAAGAGAAGGGTGTGCTTATCTGTGTGATCTTTATCTACATGACAGTACGTTTTTCTCTCCTTTGGAGCATTGCTTCTGTTTGCTTAGTTTTGGCAGAAGTACATGGCAGTGGAAGTCAAAATGTTGGTGGTTACAGACGTTTTAACTCCATTATCAAACTTGTGTGAGTGGCTTTTGTTGAGCCATTGTTCCCAGTGAGTAAACTGCTTCCATTTCAGATAGTTTACTGCTCTCTAATACCAGTATCTCCCTGAATCCTATCTAATACAGGAGCAAGTTTTATAGGAAAAATAGTTTAGGCAGACATTAATTCTGTAAACTATAGCTTGTATTCTATACATCCAGGGCGAGTTCTCTTTGCGGTTCTTACAACCTGTGAGTGTTGTTTCCTAAGATGTAAGGCGTGACATGAACAGAAATAGTTCTTCTGTGAACAGTGGAAGTATCCTCAACAGTTCTCTTTTTCCCTCTGGCAGAAACAGGCAAACTTTGTTTTGCCAGGTTTCTTCTCCTGAGACACTGGTTTGAGATCTTTGTATTGGGTAGGATGCATCGTTTCAGAATGTTAATTAGGAGGCTAAGGAAATGGTTTGGTGACTTGGTGAATGAATGCTTTACCACAAAATTATGATTTTATATATTTTTTTTGCATGTGTGTGAGATTTTTGGGAACATTTATGTAACTTTGAGATTTGTATGTTCAATGCTATTAATGATTTCTGCATACAGAATATATCTTTATTAACTCTATACCAGATGTAAACTGTCAGCGGAGGAGGGAAAAGATGTGTTGTCAGTAGCAACACTTGATTAGAGCATAGAGGTAAGAAGAGCAGTGTGCAAAATTTCAAAGAGGAGGGGGATGTTTTAATTTCACTTTTCTAGCACATAGAGCTGGGCTATATCTGAAGTCTGGGCCCTGTAGTTCTGAAAGTCAGGTGGTCTGGAACTGCCTATGGATCATACCAACAGCAAAAGGAGCATTTGGCTGCTTTCCTCTTTTCCCCTTTGCTGTTGTTTTTTATTTTCTTTTTAAGAGCAAGGCATTAGCACGTCTTTTGGATGAGTCATTATTATATTCATGTAATCATTTCCCTATGGAACAGGCATCAGGAGTTTGACTTCTTTGCATAAGGATCTTCAGTCAATTCTGCTGTTTGATACTTGTGTCCTTAAATGGTGATCACAATCAGAAAAGGCTCTAAAATGCTAACTTTGAGTGTAGTAGTAAATTTTTGGTGCTTAATTCTGATAACTTGTCAATCTACATTTTTAGTTCTATTTTTTCCTTTTCTAAAAGGATTTTAGTAATGCTAGGTAGCTTGTCTTTTGCAATTCCTCTTGTATCCCTGGCATTTTACTCTGTGACCTTAATATTAGTATCACGCACTAAGTAGTGGAATTGAGCATTTCCACTGATCATTCTTGATAAACCTTGTGATAGAGGATTTTTTTGGTGATTAGTTTAAGTTAAACATTTGACTTTTGAACTCATTCTTGTGGTATGTTTGAAGACAATCATGGCCAAACAATGTATTTTGCTGAATAACAAACTGCAAACATAGCTGCTTTTTGTTATTATAATGAGGGATAATTGACATTCTGGTGTTGATGTAGTTCATGTTTTACTTAAAGCTTTAAAAGAATTCAAAATACTTTGCTATTTTGCTCTAATACAAACAAATATGTTGGGTTTTTTTTTTCCTCCCAGAAACATTTCTAGGTGGATTTTAAGACTGCAGATTGTATTTACTCTGAAATACAATAGAGTATACAAAGTAGGCACTTGTAAATTCTCATTATGGGTGAAAAAAGGACAGAGTTCAAACAAAATGTAAATGTGAATTATAATCATGCATGTAGAGCAAGATGTGCATCTCGCTGATCTCTAAGTGATGCTGGTCTTTTTGGATTCCTTTGTTGGCAGCATGGTCAAGGATGAGTGCATCCTGTGGCTGCAGTCAGCTGTGCTCTTGCCCACCTGCTGGTCACTGACCTATTGCTGCATTCGGGTCTCTTTTGATCTCAGATACCAAAGATTCCTGCCTTTACTCTTTTTCTGGGTTAAAAATCTGTGCAAAAAGATCATTCCGATAAGGTGTTCGAGTTCCATACGTTTTTTGGACCCTCTTAATGTGAAAATTAAGGTCAAGTATTAAAAAAATTAAAATCTTCAATAGGTAATACATATCCATAAAATTGTTTGTAGGTTTTAGATCGTCCCTGTGACTAGTAACATTATCTCTTTTCGCCTCTAGAAAAAATAAAACACTTAGACATGCTAAACCTGATGAAAGGCTTGCCTAGTGAAAACCAAAAGATATTACTGTAAAGCTGTTTTACTTAAATATTTTGGGTACTGTCTGGACATTGTAATAAAAGCTGTTGCTGAAGGGGAAAAGTAATACAATCTCAATCATTAGGGTTTAGAATTTTTGCTTGTTTTTACTATGCATTTTGGGAGATGATGATAGAAAGGTTTGATACTGTGCAAAGAGGTAGGAGGATGGTATTTAACAGATACTGGAGCTGTCTGTGATAAAGCGAGGAAGCGCTTGGTTCTCAGTGCTGCAGTAAGAAGAGTGATTATAAAGAAATTATGTGTAAAATAGTAATCTTTTATTTGCAGTTAAGTTTTCCAGGCTTTTCGGAATCATCAGCTGAGAGGAAAAAATTTCCAAATTGGATTTTGCTGTAGTTAATGTCCTAGTTACATTTTTTCAGTCTTAAGAACATTTCTTATAGCTTGTCTTGTTTTTCTACTGTGGAAGCTTTTTGGAAATGTTTATGTATAATATACATAATAACATACCTTTGCACTTTTCCAGCATCTTGATATGAAGTTGTGGTAGTGTACTTTGAATTTTTACTAAACATGGAAAATTTCCTTGTGGTAAAATTGGTTTAAAAATTTTTTTTTTTTTTTTTTTAATTTTTCAGTTGTTTGGGGGTAAGGGAAGAAGCCTTGATTTGCTTCTTCTAAACTATTAGCATGGCTAAGAAGCTAAAAAAAGTCAAGATAGCTGCTGATGCTTGTGTGGTAGAGATCCTGTTTATTGCCCAGCGTGAAGCTGGGCGCAGGGTTTTACTGAGAGTATGTATCTGCCTGCATATCTTGCTGTACTGGTTAAATATGTTATTATCTCAAGTTCTCATCATTTTCAAAAAGCTGATGTAGTGCAACCATTCCTGGAGTTCTGCGAAATAAATAGTTTGAATGGGATCATATCTGGTCCAGGCAAAATCAATTGGGATAATTAAAACTGCTGAAACTAACCTGACTGACCTTTTCATTAAATGAACCGAGAAGCCCTTAGATATGTGCTCGTCTAGCAGAACTGCAAGGCAAAAAAGCAAGCTGGTGCAAGAAGGGGGATGGGGATAGCAACATTTCGACTCAGCACTGTTTCTTGGTGAGAGCAGCTTGCGTATGCTCAGAAACTGATCTTTTGCATGTAGGAACACCGCTTATTTTCACGGAAAAGACAATCCCTCCTCAATTTTTGTTTGTTCTTAGCAATGGACAAATGTTTATAGGAGACAAATCAGCGAATCATTAGAAATATTCTTTGTACAATGTCTCCTTAAACAGCAGGCTGGTGGTGCACTGGAACGCAAGGATAACTTTGTGGCTGTTTCCTTCATCAGTCTAATTCTTTTGAAAGCATCTTATTCTGCTTGTATTTTCCATACTAGAGGTTTACAGAAAAATGTTTATACTACAGCTTCAAACATTCACTGAAATGCTAGAAACCCTAAAGAATTTCTGTGGATTCCTTATATTAAGATCAGATGTGGGAATGTCACATTGAATATCTGCTGTACAAAACTCAGATAATTTTAATGGAAAATAAGAATCTGAAATGGTGTGTGCCTAGCAGCAAAATAAAGCAGGGGGAAGGGAATGGACAGAGAGAATTATATAATGAGTCTGAATTACACCTCTGTGGTTACAAGTCCATTTCTCAGCTGTGCTGACAGAAGGTAATTACTGCATTTATTTCTTTTTCAGTGATGTGAAACCGGTTTCTAAAGCAAAATGTGGTATTTGAAAGAAGCTTGCAATGCGAGCAGTGCAGTAATCCATCTGATGGAAATGTTCTGCAGGCTGAGGTTATTTCAGCTGCACAGCCATTTGAACAAACATGGTTTTTAAAGTGTGTTAACAATACTTAGGACATTTTTGATTTTTAAATAATGAATCTATCAACACAAACTTGACTTTTGTTGATTTTTGTAAGTCTAAAAGTTAGCTTAGAGTATAAATAGTGTTAAGATTAGCAGTCTAACTGAAGCCGATGGAGAAGTGTGTAAGCAGGATATTGAATGTAAAGTTTATTTTACATAAGAAAGCTTATTTCATTGTGAATCAAAACAAATAGTCTTCCTTATTAAGGCTAGTGGTTGTTGAAACAAAGTAAAAGGTTTAGTAAAAAGCAGTGAAATGTTAAAATTCTGTGGTTAATATCATGTTGACTTGTGCTCAGCAGGCATTTCACAGAATCACGGTATGGTAGTGTTTGGAAGGGATCTCTGGGAATCATCTAGTCTAAGACCCCTGCTAGGACAGGTTCACCTACAGCAGGTTGCACAGGATCATGTCCAGGCAGGTTTTGAATAGCTCCAGAGAAGGAAACTCCACAGCCTCTGTGGGCAGCCTGTTCCAGTGCGCTGACACCCTCAAAGTAAAGAATTTTCTCCGCATCTTTAGGTGGACCTTGCTGTGCTCCACTTCGTGCCCATTGCCTCTTGTTCTGTTGCTGGGTACCACAGTAAAGAGACTAACCTCATCGCCTTGACACCCACCCTTCAGATATTTATAAGCTTTGATAAGATTCCCTCTCAATCTTCTCTTCTACAGGCTAAACAGACCCGGGTCTTTCAGCCTTTTCTCGTAAGAGAGGTGCTCCAGTTCCCTAATCATCTTTGTAGCCCTCCACTGGACTCCCTCCAGTAGTTCCTTGTCTCTCTTTTGCTGGGAAGCCCAGAACTGGACACAGTACTCCAGATGTGGCCTTAATGAGGGCAGTGTAGAGGGGGAGGAGAACCTCCCTTGACCTGCTGGCCACACTCTTCTTAATGCACTCCAAGATACCATCAGCCTTCTTGGCCTTAAGAGCACATTACTGGCTCATGGGTAACTTGCTATCCACCAGGACTCTCAGGTCCTTCTCCATGGAGCTGCTTTCCAGCAGGTCAACCGCTAACCTGTACTGGTGCATGGCATTATTCCTCCCCATTTCATGGACATCATTTAAACTGGCGTGCGGGTGTGTGTGTCCGTGTGTTTGGAAGGGGAACGTAACCTTTGTATTTGGGAAACCACAGAAGGTCCTTGACAGTGACTATTAATCTGCTTTAGGGCTGATACGTGTGCCATATCAGCTGCAAATGGTGAGGATCAACCTGTCCGGTACTCTTCTGCTTTGTCTGTAACAAGTAATAAAGCCCCACTGCTTCTGTGGTTCTCACCACTGAAACGAGTGTCGGCCCCAGCTGTCTGCAAGGCCTGCTCCAGTGAAGGGAATAAGAGTTGGAGCAAGCCCCAGCAGCCTTTAGAGCAGAGGTTATATGCTCCAGATTAGATTTACATAAACTTCTTAACTAGCTGTTCTGTGCTTGAGAAGAAAGCCTTTAACTTTGGAAGTATGAACTCTTTGACGGGGTTGAATGATATTGATGAGAATGATGGTCAATGGTATTTGATGGCATTGATGAGCAGTTTTTTATGATCTTCGACCTTCCTGAGAAGAAAGGAAGGGGTGGGAATGGACATCACTGGCAAATCCTTACTGAAAGAGCTTAAGTTTATAGTTTTGTGACTTGAAGTTTCTTATCACGTGATGACATTTTTTTCCTGTCTGAAACTGCTAGAAGAATAGTTAGTAGCAGGTGATCTTAGATCAAAAGAGAGAACAACATTCTTCCTCACAGGTGTAATTGCGTTCAGAGAAAAATATTTCTATGGAATGCTGACAGTCTCTGGAAAGCTTATGAGAAGCATGAATCTGAAGAAGGAGGGCATTTCTGAAGAAAGGAGCGCTTGTCTACTTGGTAGCTAGTATTGTAATTTAAGCTTTGTGCTCCTCTTTAAAGGATGTTATTCCTTGACAATGCAAAGCTTTTTTGAGGTATGTGAAGGTTACGGGTCTCTATTCTCTCCAGTAGGTTTTCTGCTACACTTACTAGAGGCTGCTCTTCCAAACTCATGTCAAACTATCTCCTTCCTTTGAGTTTCTCTGTGATTTCCATTCTCTTACATGAACAACTTGGAGGCTGGAAGACTAATCCGGAAGTTGTCCTGTTTTTCTAACACAGTATCATTCTTCACCTCAGCATGTCTTAATTTATGTGAGACTTCTGTGAGCTTTGTAGTTCTTTCTGAATGACTGCTTTTATAAGAACTGAAGATCACTCCCATTTCTTGTTACAGTAGTGGCTTATTTCTTATTATTGTCTTCTGTATTATTATTTCGTCACTTCAGAATGGGTCATTAGGATAATAGGATAAATTAAGATACAAACTTAACTTTGTTACCAAAATTTTTAAGCTTTACAGTTTATAAATTTTTTTTTAATTAAGTGTTTAAGCAAATCTAGTATATGTAGCATTTTGGCTGTCCAACACAAATGTTTCATAAGTGTTGATTGTTAGTAATTAATTTTAAAATTACTAATTTTCAATGGTAAACTTCCACAGACAAAACCAAAAACAAGGAGAGCAAAATTAAGATGGTTGACTGAGACTGACACTTCGATCTCATCAGATGCCACTGTGTCAAAAAAAGTCAGCTGTTGAGTGAAGACTATAATTGTCTTTTTTTCCCCCTTCTTTTTCCTTTTCTGTGCTTCTTCAAAATCTTATGTAGAGTTAAAATTATTGCTTATAATTGTAGAATCATTCAGATGGACGGGATCTTAGGTATAGTCCAAACTCCTGCTCACAGCAGGATTAGCACTAAACTTTGACAGTGTTGCCTGAAGCTTTGTGAAGTTGGATCTTAATTTGATAATTTCTTATTTTTGTGATTAAAAGCAGTTAGTTGTCAAACTTTATTCTTCTGTTGGAGATATCAATATCCATGGAAAGAAAAGCATTTAAACGTTTAATTAAAACTCCTCCAAAATATGAAATTAATGTTTGAAAATATTCACTGATACATGAATTTTGTGACATATAGGAAGCGTGTGAAGCAACATACAAAGACTATTTTATAACTCTATATTTTTGGGTTTAGAGCCTTGATGAGTACGAAGATGATGAAGCAGGGCAGAAAGAGCGAAAGAAGGAGGATGCTGTTACCCAACAGAATACAATTCAAAATGAGAGTTCCTGTGCAGATACCCCTGGCTCATTCTTACTGCAGGTGAGATGTTAACACTTGTCTGTTTTCATATTTTACTGTTTTAAAACTCATACTGCCTTCTTTATGCTTGTGCTTAGCAGTAGATTATACCCTATATTGAAACAAACACAAAGTTCATGAGTTCTAACATTACTAAAAATACTGTTCCCCAAAATCAGTACTACTGAGACCCGGTTCTGGTGACAGAATCCTTTGTTTCTGTAGGGGTTTTGAAGGTAACAGTATTGATGTTCACCATAGAAATTGTTATGTAATGAGAGAAAGAGAAACCTCGAGATCTAAGTGAAAAATACTTAGAAGTTTAGAATATTGAGTTAACTGGAGCTAAACTTTTCGAATCAGGACCCAGCTGTCTAATTTATGGTCAGCTAACAAAGTTCTGATTAGTGATTCTGGGATTGAAACAAACAAGCACACTCTTGGGGAAAACATTCCTTACCTCTCTGAAACCTGTTCTCCCTTTTTGTTGTTCTCAAATCCTCTCACCACTGCTTACACTCAGTCCTGCAGCACCAGCCCCACATCAAAATGTTGCCCGTTATACCCAATACACCCTTCCTGCATATGATACTGCCTGTGGCTAATGTTCTGTCTCTTTCCTTTCATGCCCCTAGTCTCTTTAGCCAGTCTTGTTTCTCCTCTTCTGTTACCTAACAGCATGTGCAAACCCAGCTGTACACACTGAGGCCATACAGCTATGCCTGTTGACTCTAACAGAGGGAATAGCACATGCATAGGGAGAAAAATATATGAACAGAGCAAGCTCATGGTGATAGTTTTTAAACCACCCGTAACCAGAGGGGACATCACTGAATTCAGTGGATCTGAACACACTTTCCTTCTAAAATTTTGCCCAGTCTTTCATGAGCTAATGGATCTGTTGAACATTAGAAGAGCCTGAAGCAAAGAAGTGTACAGCTTAATTACCTGGAATGTGAAGAACAATCTTCTTTTGTTTAGTTTGAACCTGTCATTCGTCGTCTGTTTCCGTGTGACTTCACCAAGGTGTTGCAGTAGAAGACATCGGGAACAATTGCCGCTTCTTCATGTGATTGAGTACCGCAGAGAGCATGGTCCCTCTCAGCTGCCTTTTCTCTAGGCTGAAAAATTCTATTTTATTTAATTGTTCCTTGTACAGGAGATACTCAAAAACATCCTGTACCTTTTCTGGTTCGAATATATTTTATGTGGGATCAAGAGAATGAAGAGCTCAGTACAACGCACAGCTGTAGCGTGGCTTAATCATGGGTTTTGGTTTGTTCTCTGTTTCTTTCCTGACATATGCCTTTTTGTTTGCTGAGCACTGAGTTTACTATTTTTGTGGTATGTGTCTACTCTAACATTTTGGAGTTACCTGTAAGAGATAAAACAAGGCTTTGGGGAATGCCTTTTTGAAATGCATTGGGCTGTCAAACAACTTTCTCTTTTGGACCTTTTTTTACTTGCAAAAGTTGAAGTGGATTTGTGAACTGTGACTATTTTACAAATGCCCTGGTGACTCTTTCACACTGTATCATATTTACTCACTTATTCCCTCTTTGCTTTAAACTTACTAGCAATGCTCTATTCAGTATAAATATCAAGCTTACTCATCTGTAGTTCTCTGGTCTGCTTTAGAATCTTCTTAAATATGGTGATTATGTTAACCACTGGTACTAGGACAGTTTTAAGTGAAAGGTTATATATGATCTTGAGTAGTCTAGCTATTACATTTTTCAGTAACATCAATAGATTCTTCAAAGCTCAAGGAGTAAATACTTTCTCATTCTAGCTTTTATTTCATTTTGTTAATTTAAGTTCTACCAGTGCTTCTGTTTGAAACAGACCCTTGGAGTCTTCCATGAAGAAATGCTTTTATATGAGACCTTTACCATGCTTTTCTATGGTGAACACCAACAAAAAATTTCTGCAGAGAAACAGTCTCCGCTGAGTATGCCTGTTATAACTTGGATCTATTGTCTTTTCAGATTGTTTGGCAGGATTCCTCATTCTGAAATGTTTCTATGTTTTTTCCAAGATGTTAGACTCTTTCTTACTATGCTCACTGTTTTCGCTTCTTCAACAAGTATTCCCAAAGTTGAAACTTTTAGTTTCCCTTAGTGGTATTATTACATAATACTTTGGCTATATTCCCATGCCCTGCTTTCTTTTCATCCATGTTTTCTATTCTTCTTGACCAGCAATCTCAGTTTCTATTTACCAGCCTGTCTGTAGTAATTGTATCCTACATGGTTCCAAGTTTGTCACCTCCATATTCAAACAGGCACTACTTCTTTGTTGACAGAGCACAGCAGGGGCGTCCTGTCACTGACAATACAGAAGAAAGTCCCAGGCCTCAGGTCTGGCAAAGAGCCAGGGTGGCACATGTACGGAACAGATGGAACCTTAGGAAGTTGTAGCTGCTAAGACTTAATGAATTTATTACTGTCAACTGAGTTCTGTCAACTCACTTTTTATTGGAAGACTTAAAACCTGCCCAGTTTGAACAGAATTAGACAGCAGTGCTCTTTCAGCTTTGACGACTTCAGTTTCCTTTTGATTCTACTGTGGGCAAGTTAAGCCTAATTCTGTTCTTAAAAATAAAGTTTGTTTTGGACCTAAGAATTCAGTCGATTCTCATTGCCATTGACCAATATTTATTCTACTTCTATATACTAAGCAGAATAGATACATTTCTGTAGTTACAGTCTTTTTTGCTGATTTGTCCGTTCTATTATCACTTTATGAAATTTGCAGTTATGTAATTACTGTGACTTGTAAACAAGATAGTTAATATTGACTTCATGTTTGACGAGCAAATGTGCTGGTGAATAATATTTTATTTCTAATCCTTAACTGATCTTTCGGTTCTATTTTTACATTTCCAGAAGTTGCTGCTGTTCTCATTTTTTTTTAAAACTGCATGAATTTGAAGTCCTTGAATGGAAGCGCAGAGATAAGAGATTTGTTTAAGAATAGTTCTAGAAGTATATCAGACCTGATCATGTTTTCCTTGAAACAGAACTATTTGGTTGAAATTGGTCTCTCAATCATTTTGTAGTGGAAATACAGAATTTGATGGGTTTGGCAACATTGTAAACATTGAAAAACAATTACAATCAGAACTGTTACTTAACTTTAGCAAAATATAGTGTGTAAAGCCACACCCCACCAGGTGAATCAATACTAAATCCACTCCCAAACACAAGTGTTACATATGTGTCTTGACTTCCTTGGTTGATTTTCCTCCTATTTTTAATGCTGCAGTTCAGTGTTTCTCAGCTTGTGAGTCATAGTGCTGTGGGCTACTCATTGATGTGTACAGGAATGCAGACTGAGAGTGCTAAGTTAGATGTAATGAAGCTTAGAACTCTTACAAATGAGCTAAAAATTTGTAACGCTAAGGATTAGCATAGCTTAAGTTACTACTTTAACTAGGAATCAGTGGACTCTGGCAAGTATATAAATCTAGCTCTTGCTTAGCAGAGTTTAAATTGAATATAGTGCAAAACAATCTGATAGCAAAGCCTTTCTTGCTGTGGAACAGAAATGGTGTTATGTTTAGGGTAATGAATGTCTTCTCTTTTCTTAGTTAAAGAAGGTGTTAGTATGTGCACAATAATAAAGATACCTTGCATCAAAAAAATCTTCAAGGTTTGGCCAGGAAAACTATTGGTTTACTGAATTTTTAAAGTCTTTTAGAAGACTTGCTGAGTTCCAGAATGTGGAAAAATGCTATTATTGTGCTAATGCTCAAAAAAAACCCCCACCAAAACCCACCATAAGCAACACCTTAAATTTTGCATCAAAGCATTCAGCTAGTGCTCATACTGTGGTCACCTGCCTTCTGGAATTGAGTTGTTTGGAGAATATTTTAGGAGACCAGATGCACAAATATGTGTGCTTTTTGGTGTAATCCTGTGGCAGTAAGGTTACAGTGACTTCTTTGTTGTTGCAGAAGTGATATCTGAACATAACATGTGGTATCTCTATTACTTTGTGATGTTCTTGGAAAATTGAAGAGCTAATTGGGAAGGCTGAGAAGATTAATCCGAAGCCAACATAAAGCCTTGCAGTGGGAAATACAAGTGTAGCTCCCCCATCTCTTAAAACCTTCAAATCACAACTGGCTGTTTTTCTGGAAATTATGCCATAATCACACAGAACTGTCATTCTGAATGCCTTGGAGGGAGTTTGAAATCCTCTGCTTTATGGTATCTTTGGTTCCTTTCTGCTTGCATTTTATTTCAAATGTGGTATTTGTGAATGCTAGTTGTTGTGCTGTGTGTTCTGTGAACACGCTGCAAAAAAATCATCATCTGTGAACAGTTTGACATTTAAGTGTAAGATATAGAGATAGTTCATTAAATATGTATTAGCAAAAGCACTAAGAAACTGCAAGGTATTTGAGATCTTCAGAGTTATTTTTAACAGTGACATATGGGGGTAGGGTTTACTGTGTTCTGGATGTGTGTTTTTTCTCCCCACTGATGACAAAAGGAGTGTCAGTAGATGAGATGTAGATGTCTAAAATGAGATGGGCTGAATCCTTTCCTCTGCCTTGCAAACTTGGACTAAGCATGTCAGAATTATTTTTGCTATTAACATGACTTGGAAATAAGAATCAATTAGAGTGTGGGAAACCAATTTTTGTGCCTGTGAGTGTGAAAAGGGGAAGCTCTGAGTCACTTAGATAATGAGGTTCAGTCTTCGTGAAAAAAATACTCAGAATCCTTCAAGTGAAAGGTAATTATTTAGAAAAATAAGAACGATTTAGAATATCCTGCTCAAAAAAGGAAATGCTGATCTTTATTATTGTTGCACAGCAGCAGACTTTATCCGGTGTGTTTCTTAATTCCATTTTAAACTGCAGATCTTAACTATCACAGGTACCAATACCTTTTGTGTCTGGATGAAGATCTCTACTGTCATCTGCTAGAAAACAGCTTTTGAATTTCTACTGCTGGCATGAAACTAGTAGGGCAATTTTGCTTCTCAAACTTTCTGAAGTCTGGGACCCCAGTGGAAGACATGACTCAATCTTATTGTTAAGCCACACCGACTGTTTTGCTGCACCTGATTGTGTATTACATATTGCTGGAAAGTCCAGGACCTCATTTGAGACCCTTGCACTCTAGGTAAAAATTGCAATCATCTTGTTCCAAACATTAATTTTTTTTATATATGCAATTCTAATAGTCATTTCTTGGAGTCCCTGTATTGCTCTTAGATTGTGCAGCAACAAGAAATTCAAGAAACTAAGATGTTGAACCGTACCAAATTATTTAATACAGAACACAACTTTGGACATCCACATTGAATCGCAGTCAACAACTTTACAACACTAGACAGACTTGCTAGACAAAAAATGTCACTTAATTTGTAGCTGAAACATTGTCTTTATATGTTGTGCCATATTCTGGAAATAAATTCAAATTATGTGTATTAGTAGGTAGACTAAAGCTTGACCCTAGTACTGAATTCCTGTGGATCTGTTAATCCGAGAAGACAAAAGGAGAAGCTGCTCTAGTTTTCAACTCGCAACACTGACTTGTATACACAGTCATATTGCCATGTCTTGGATCGCTCTCACTCCTCTCTGTAGCAGCAGCGCAGGTTTTTGTTCTCTGCAAGAGTTTAGCTTATGATAGATGCTTGGATAATCATTCTCTTTAGTGTAGAAATTACCTAGTAGCTTGAAAGAACCCTTCTTGTTGATTGGAGGTGAGGATAGGATGAAATGTCAACATAATCAGCGTTTACCTAATGGTATAATTATAAAATCATGCCACAGCAGATTGAGTTCATTGTAGTTAACCTCAGTAATTAATAGGTTAGATGGCTGGTGAAATCGTCTCAACTTCACTTGTTAACGTGACCGTTTAGTTATAACTTGTGCGTTTAGTTGTAAGTCATCCAAGAGCCTATGAAAATTGAAGGAAAACTACATCTGATCTTTTCTTAACCTTTTGTTCTAAAAATGCTTAACGTTTCATCAGAACATTGCAGGCAATTTCTAAAAGGAACGCGGCCCCAAGTTACTCCCACAGAAGTGCTCAGTTTGCTTAAATACCATCTTGCTTAAATACCATCCTTTATTTCAGATGTGACCCAACACGAAGTTTTCTGAAGCAGTGATAAACGCTAGTGTTACAGAGCTGTGAGTGTTGAAGAGAGGCACCTTATAAGCTGTGCCAAAAACAGTAAATAAAATAAATTTAATAATA
>NW_010416414.1:6976-14763 GCF_000710305.1 Buceros rhinoceros silvestris | reverse complement strand
ATATATATATATATATATATATATATACACAACAATCCCCTCGTACGCGCCTCTCAATTTTCAGATGATAGGAGAAAGGAAGGGTGGACACAGGCGTGGCGTGTTAATGGTGATGTTATTGTTGTTGTTATTATTGAAACAAAGCAGTTAAAGCCGCCACTGTTCAGGGGTGGCAATGTTCATGTCCCCAGTACGCTTCTTCCCTTAACTAAGTTTATCCCCAAATAACTGTTGTAACTAAGCACAAAGGGTAGTAGGGCGACTTCAGCACTTGGACCCACAGGTGGAAAACGCAGAAGCCGTTGGTACCTCCTCGGTACGTGTGCCGCGGCTGTGAAGAGCGGCTCTACATGTCCTGTCTCGCACTCGCTGCGCTTGTTAATCGGGGCAGAACAGGCAGGTAATAGATTTTGTTTTGTTTCGGTGCAGTCAGGGAGCACTAATTCCTTTCTCATTGCACAACTAGCAGTGGAAGGATTAAGGTGTGTGTTGCAGCTGATTCAATTCTTGGTGACAGAGCTACAGGAGAAATACATGAATAAAACATCATTATAAATATGGCAGCGTCACTGTGTCGTGTAGAGGTTTGTCTGTTGTTAAAATCAACTTATAAAAAGAATATTTAAAAATCTTTTTCACAAGCTGAGCTTGATTCAAAAGACTGTTTTTTCTGTTGTGTTTTTAAACTCTGTGGTCACCTCTTCAAGACCAAACTTTTGGATTATTACGCTATTAAAAAAAACCCATCCCACAATATCCATCCACAGTTATTTATTTGTGAATTATCTTTAAATAAAGCAGATTCTTTGGCTGTACAGAGTGAAAAGACAGGCTCCAGAAACACATTGAGCAGATGCATCTTTTGATACCCTGAGCTGGAGATGACCTTTCCCAGGGGGGCTGAAGGAAAGCATCATACAGTGACCGTGGCAGTTCAGATCTTGTCATCCCCTCTGAGTCTGCCCCGGTCTCTGCTGGGTAAAAGCTTTGCACTTGTTGCATTATTTCCCTGTGCTTTCGTTTGCCGCACTCACTGCGTGCCTTGGCTGACCTTGGGCTGCAGGGCTGAGCTTTTGGGGCAGGTGCTGTCCTGGGGCAGGTCGTACCTTCTTCAGGAGGAGCAATTTCACCAGGGGATCATGCAGAGACGGTTTGACTGGGAAACTGGACTAAACAGAATGTAGGATCCATCCTGATGGGCTGAAGCCATCCAGCGGAGTGCCTGTCAAACCAAGACCGTCTGGGGGTTCTTTTCCTATTGCTGTCTATCTTCATTTAAATTAAATTTGTACATCTGTGAGTTTACAGATACAGACACATGCATCAAAACATGTATGTGTACCAGGTTTCCTCTACACACACACTCATTTCCTTTATCTTTTACAGGTAGTTTATTTCAGTGGTAGTTCTGGATGCAGCCATTTTCCATGACATTCCTTCATGCCGTTTCTACTTTTCACTCAGTATCTGGCGGTCTCTTGCTGCACCTGGCTGGCATGTGCCATGGGAGGTGATCTGCCGGGGATCCGTAGCCCACTTTGGTCAAGGCAATACGTTCCTTAGGACATCTCTGCACTGGAAATGCTGGAGCTGATGGGGTGTGAGAGCTCAGGATAGCTCTGCTAAAAGCAGAAGGGAACCCGGAGGCTCCCACACCCTCTGTGGTAAATGGTTTTCTAGCAGAATTAAACGTGTTCCCGAGTTGCCAGGTCCGATGGATTCGGGGTGGGCTCAGTGCGAGGGCAGGGAGGTTGTCAGTAGCGATAACATCCAGTCCCGTTTCTGTCTGGCTGCAGAGAGACTCCATACACGGGTGTGCCAGCGGGGCTCCTGTGCGAGGGAAGCACGGGGTCCTGCAGGGCTGCTCTGGTGGAACATCCTATAACCTCCTACCTCCTGCGGGACGGTGAACGCGAGCTGTTCTGGGCTGTAACGGGTGCTCTGTGGCCAGGCTGAACTAAGTCTCCCCATTGCCAGAGCATTAGGCAGGTACGTTCTTTTCTCCTGTTGTTCACCTCTGTGACACATTTTTTTTTTTTGCGTGTGATTTCTTTAGTGTTTTTTTTGACTTGCTACCATGTGGCCTTTGTCATTTATGAACTGTCTCTGTCCCTTGTGAAAAGAACGATACAGTGCTTTGGATGAAATCTGAGCGAGGAAAGAAAATCCTCTGAGATGCTACCAAGTTTTATGCTTCTGACTACAATGATGCTAACCTTGTTTTAATTAAAACAAGTCATTTCCAAGCTGAGAATTTATGTCTGTGGTAATGGGTGAGCTGTGAACAGCATATCAAAGGCTGCCGCCGTCAGAGTCAAGGCTTTTATCAGTTTGCTAGTCCAGCTTCACTGATTGTGTGTTTCCACACTTTGGTGCTTGAACATCTTCATTGCGTGCGTGTGTTTACTGGTGAGGTGGGAAATACTCTGTTCCAGGGCCAACCTGAGAACGCTGAACGCAGGTGAAATACTGTGAGCGCAGTTCTATAGCGTGGACAAGCCAGATTATCTCACAAGTAGCTGCTTTTCTGATTGCCAGTCCTGGGGCGCTGCCGCCCGCTCTCCATGGACAGGCATCGCTGCACTGTGCCCCCAGCCACTCCACACGCCAGAACAAGGGAAGGAATTCTGACATTGCTGTGAATGAAATCTAGTTTTCTTCTGAAAATCTGTGATTGAAAAGCAAGGATGACTAAAAACCGAAGAGGAATCCATGTTGTATTGACAAAGAGTTCTTCACTGATTTCAGGAGCAAAAAGGACATAAATAATTTGAAGTCATACGTTGTTTTCTTCCCAGCTGTAATAGTTTGTCACAAATTCTTTTGTAAAAAATCATTTCTGTAAGGCTTTAATCACTTGAGTAAATAATTTGCTCCAAAATAATTTGCTGAAAGTTGGCACCTCAGCTTTCACACAGCTTTGGCTTTTCTGGAGGTGCATTTATGGACTAATTCAGTAAATAGAAAACATTTTCTGTTTTAGAAAAATATTTGGAGGAATATTGACCCATGAAAATGTCTGCTTGTCTCTTCCACTCTTCCAAAATGGCGAGAAGCTACTCTGCTGAGAGGCAGTACCTGTAAAGCTGCTGAGGCTAACGAAGAATCTTACGGCACTTCTGGATGCAAGAGGTTGGAGATGTGACACTTTGCAAGTGACACAGGGCACTAGTAAATGTTTCCTGTTAACCTGTTGCTCCCTATTTAATATCTGAGAATAAGAAGTCAAAACAATTATTCAATAACAATGACAATTTAGTATGATTCAAAGCTGAATTTACAAAGAGAAGAGGAACAATTTGAAAAATGGAATATGCTGTAAATAGAGTTGTATTTACCTGTTGAGATTTTAACGACTGTGCACGTCATTGGCCTTTTGCATTTATCTGGGTAAATGCAACATTTATTAGTGCTCACCTGGTGAAAAGACGTAGCTGAACTGTAATTGTCATTGGAACGCTGCTTGTGTCCGTTAGGAGCAGGGCTGGTACAATCCCCTTAAAAGAGCTGATAGAAACTTTTCCATCCATTGCCATAAATGCAGAATTTGAGTTACTCATTAAGTTTAAAATGATCAGTCTGGAGCTTGTTGTAGGTGGCTTTACCCCAGCTTGATGTCACCAGGAGTTTCTGTGAGGAAGATGAGGATGGCTTGATTTGCCTGCACTTTGAGCAGTAGCTTCTTGCTGGCACCTGCTCCATGGTGAGTGAAGTTCTCAGGCGCCAGCTGCTGCAGACTGAGTTCTGTTGTTGTTACGGCATCCTGAACTGAGGTCCTTCCTGGTGGATTGGTGGCTGCGAGGTGGCGATAAATAGACAAGTGAACGTTCTCCTCCGAGGAGTGCTCCCTTGAGTGCTGCTGAGCTTTGACCGTGGGCTCACAGGCAGTTACCAGTGATGGGGCTGGTAGTTTGTCCTCCCTGTGCTGTGCACGTTAGAGGGTTTCACCTTTGAAGTTCTGAAGGACAGCTTCACTTCAGTGCTTCTCTGCAGCCTCTTCACTCTTGTTTTGCAGAGGCTTAGAGGAGGAGGCTGCTCTGAAGGAGAATCAGGACCTTGAGCCCGTGTAATCCTCTGTACTCTGGCAGGCAGAATCAGCAGGGATGGAATAGTAGGTTTAAATTAATGTAGTTACTTTTGGCATTATCTAGAAAGTCTTATTGCAAAATGATTTTCCGTCATCTCTCTGGCTTTTAACACGTACAGCTAAACAGAGGGCCATGTGGCGGATTTGATAAATTCCATCCTGGGTTTCTTTTGCTGACCCCAGTAGTTTGCTTTGCTCCTCATACTGCTGGAAGCTCAGAAAGAATGTGCAGATCTTACTGATTAAAAATGAATTCTGGAAAAATGTGTCAGCTAAAGAATTTGGAATACTGTGGTTCTGCTTCTGCTTTTGGTCCCTGCTGCTTCTTTACTCTTTTTTTTTTTTTTTTTCCCCTCTTTTCCTCTCTTTTGAGGGAGAGGGTGGAATATAATTAACAAGGCTGAACAAGTACTTGTAATTACAAGCTTCAGATGTGAACCATACTTGAGCAGTTCAGTTCCAGGGTTGAAGTGTCTGGGATTACTCCTGCAAGTCAGCATTACGGCCAGCGGAGGAGAAGACGTTTCCGATGGTAGTTCGTGTATTTTCACTAGTGCTCAACAACCAGCCTCCAGCACCTTTGGTTCAATTGCCGACTTCTGGTTGTCCCCGTGGCCTTACCAAAGGTCTCTTCTGCCGAAGGCTGGCCTGCTTCATCATAGTGAACCAACTGTCTGTGCAACGGAGGCAAGTCGGGTGGTTTACGGCATGTCTTTGTCGTAGGAATCACAGTTAATAAATTGCTGATATATTCTGGTTTTGAGGGTTGATAGGAGTTAGGTCTTCTCTCTTGGTCTGTTGCTCTGGTATTAATGGTTCTGGGTATTGGTCTCCCCAGTGAAGCCGGATAAAGAGCCAGCATTTAGCTGAAATGTTCTTGAGTCAACCTTGCGGCAATGCTAATCAAAACAACATGGACTTTGTGTTTTCTTTGATGTTTTTGAAAGGAAGTACTTTGACTTCAACAAGAAATACTTTTTGATTTTGCATCTACAAAACCTGGTGGTTTTCACAGAACATTTAAAGTCTGTTGAATCCATATATTCTTCCTCCAAAGAAATGACTTGGAAAAATTTCAGGCACTGCTTTGTAGTTCCCATGTAGCAAATCTTTACCAAAGCTGGTTTCATTATTTTCTTATTGAACAATCTTGTGCTTCCATACTTAAAAACAGTAATAAGGATAACAAGAAGCAAGGGGCTCCTCAGTTAGGATCTGCAGGTACATCATTAGAGCGTTTGGGGAGAGGAAGTGGGCAGCAGAACTTCCTCCTTGCTCCTGATGGAGGCTTGTGTGTGGAGATTAACCCGTAATACAACTGAAGTCTATGCCTGCAGGTCTGAATGTGGTGTAAATTACATTAATCTATTGAAAAATAAAGTTATTTTAGGGGTCTGGCACCTACTACCCCCTTTTTCTTGATTCCATAAAAATAAATATGAAGTCCTGGACAGTCCTGCACTGTCTCATTGTCTTAAAACATCAAAGGAGAGACAAGCGATTGATGTCCAGATGGTGCAGAAATCTCTGCTGACAGCTTTCAAGAGTACATCAAGGACAGTTCCTACTCAGGCTTTATGGAAAGAAGAAATCGCAATGTTCCCTACTCCATTTGCTGGATAATAATTAGAATACCGAGAGATGCCAGCCAGGTGGCTTTAGGTGTGACATCTGGAAGTAGAGCTTCTTGCTTAATTCAGCTCTCTGCTGATCAAGTGTTTCTGAACCTCTTTGTAAACAGTGATCTTCCTTCTGCAGAGTAAACCCTGCTGCTTTCTTTTCCTTTCTTTTTATCCCCATTCCCCTCCAAACAAACAATCAATCAAAGGCTTATCCATGCAGGAGAAAAAAACTTGTGTAAAAGCTGGTTTTTTTTCTTCAAGCAGTTTTACTTTGAGTTTTCAGTGAGCAATAAAAGCCTCACCGTTTTTTCCTCCAAGCAGGAGGAGGAGGATCTGCCTTCAGGAGAGCAGTAAGAACACATCTAACTTTGCTCTTTCAATTAAACCCAGAAATTCCCGTTATTATTAGTTACCAATGCAGATGATACTCTTCAGGCAGAATTCTCCCTCTGGGTAAGAACCAGAGAAAACAAAAATTTTGAGGCAGATGTTAGTCATGACATTTAGCAAGCCAACAGGAAGTGCTGATGATTTCTGATGTGGCGGCAGCAGGAGAGTGTTTGTCCTGCTGCGTGGGTACAGTCATATTGTGTGAGCTGAGGATGGGCGTTCACACAGTCACGGTGCTGCGCGAGGACGGGGAAGAACACTGCAAAACTCCAAACTACAGGACTTCCCTGCTGGGTCCTGCTCTGAGCCACCACTGGAACGTCACAAGCGTTCCTTTCTCATTGGCAACTACCGGTTATTCAGACTCTTTCTCAAGATCCCCTTCCAGACCACCCCAGCACACCTCTGCACGTCCTCCACTGCATGTGGCCAGCCCCAAAGGCCCAGCATGGGAGAGGCCACCTGCTCCGGCTCCGCGCGCTTGTTCCTGTTGTGGACGGCTCATTTGGGGCATGCGAGGTGCAACACTCATGCACACCATCAGCCCTGTGCCCCACTGTACTGTGGGCACCAAACAAGCGCTTCCTCACAGCGCAGCATGACCAGCGAGGTGTGATAGCCAGTGCTGAACGACAGCCTCCAGGCTGGGGGATAGACCAGTTTGCACAACCCTCAGTGAGAAGAGACCATCTAGTTTTATTTTGCTGCTGAAACAGGTGCTGAGGCTCTTGTGTTTAGCCCAGGGGGTGGTTGTTTATCCATTGCATCAGGACGCCTTGCTAGAGCAATGCTTCTGACCTTGGTGTTCACAGCGCCTGCCACCAGCCAGGACCATTCCCTGCCAGCCAGGACCATTCCCTGCCAGCCAGGACCATTCCCGACTGCTCCCACTAGCTGTCTCTTCTGCCAGTTGTTCTTGCTCATTCTGCTGCTTTGCTCCATCAGCCCATCTGCCGTATCCCGTTCATCTCCCATCTGTTCATCTCCCCTCTTGCTGTTCTTTCCTCCCCAGCCCCTTACGGGGTTTCAGTGCTTTCAGAAAGGATATGGTAGTATCGATCAATCTGCCCAGAGCCTGCCTTTCCTTTTTTTTTTTTTTTTTTTTCAAAAAAATAGGATGTTGCATGGGTTTGGTTTTTTTTGTCAGTTCAAAGCTGGTCAAGTAGTTGCCATACTGGTTCTCTTACCTCATACCTGTGTGTGCAGTGAGCTGTTTGAGTTCAAAGCGGATGTTTTGGAAGCTATTTTTTTTTTTTTTTTTTTTTTTTTTTCCAAGAAGAAAGTGTCAATCCCTTGTGCTGCAGCATTAAGATTGTCCAACCTAGAGGAGAGGACAGGTTTGCTGTTCATGCTTTCCGGGTAAGTTTTCCCCACTGTAACCGTTTAGTGATGTTTAGTGATGTTTTGTCAAAGGGTACAAGAATTACCTAAGAGTCTGATCAGCTGAAGCTCTCGATCGGTTCCCAGCAGCTCTCTTCAGTGTCTGACCAAGGCCAGCCCAGCCCCTGCCTCGTGGGACTTCCCACTGGAGTTTCCAGGGAGAGACTGCGGGTGGGTCTCAAGGTCTTGGTAGGAGAGCAGGAGGTCACTTCCCAGGAGGCTGATCGTACATCCCCGGGGGATGACTGGTTGGGCTTTCGTTGTTTCAGAGGATGGCCACAGGTGATGTGTGTTTTGGTTTTGTGCTG
>NW_010416414.1:0-6873 GCF_000710305.1 Buceros rhinoceros silvestris | reverse complement strand
GCTGAACCGAAGCCATCGGGTGCTGTTTCGAGGCATCTCTGGCAGTCAGACTTTTGCTGAATTTCTGCCATGAGCTTGTGCAGATGAGCGTTCCTGTATCCCTGCAGGGTGCTGTCGACATTTGTAAAAGAGCTGCAGCTTTTGGGCAGTTTCTCTGTTTTCTCGTGTGAGTTGTTGAATTGTAATTGTGGCCTGTAAAACACTTGTAATCCTTCCCAGCTTAGTGTGATCTCCGACTGTAACACAACGCACTCCCTGCTCCATCAGCGAACTCACTGATAAAAATAATAAATGATAGCCAGCTGAACATCGGCTCTCGTGGACTTCACCCACCTAATCCCTGCGTTTGTTCCTGGTTAGCTGGCGCTATCACTAGCCGTAAGCCTGTTTGAGCGGGGTTTGCCCCAGCCCATGTCTCCCCGGTTTGTCTGGGAGCATATCGTGTAGTGGATTCTTTGTACGCACCATTCTTTAGCCTGTAAACCCCTTGCATTTCCAACCACCTCGTTTCACTGTTTCAGAATAAATCCTGCAGCGTTATTTTTTTGTCCTGGGCTCTGAGGATTTTGCCCCGTACTCGTTTCCTCTTACTCTCAAGCTGCTGTGTGAGGGGCTGTGCCCTTGTCCTGGCTCGCAGCTGGAGGGACAAGGGTCTCCTGGCACAACGGAATTCTTCCACCTGTTTGTGTCTTTGATTTGTTCCTAAAATGTAAATTGTTGCTATGTTTAGAAGAACTGTTCAGTGCATCTTAGCAATTAAGCTTGACACCACCGTATACAAGTGCCAGAACAGTCCCTTTTAATATACAGTAAATGATCTCGGTGTCAGGTGTAATGGATGGTTATGGTGCACTTGTCAGCAGCATCCTTCTCGTTTTGAGTCTGAGTGAAAATGAGAAGTAGTGGGGGAATGATTGATGAATGTATTTTTCTTTGCTGTTGAGTAGCAGTTTTATTTTAAATGACTTAACGGCTTATTTTTTTGTTGTTATTCACGTTTTCACCTGAAGCTGAAGGTTTTTGTAAATTTGTCTATTAACCTTCGTGTCTGGTGGTGCTTGGGGTCCAAACAGGCAGTGGCTATGAGCACTTGGTGGGTATTGCTGCTACTGCAGAAACCCTGGAAAGAAATTCTGCTTAGAAGACCTGATGTTCTCAGTCATTGCTCAGCTCTTACTATCTCCTTTGAAGGACCGTTTTCCTTCACGTTTAATCAGCTTCGATAGCTAAAGATAGATATTGGAGCAGTACCATGCTTGCTTGGTTATGGTGGTTTCATTGACACAGTGGTTCAAAAAGATTATTTCTGCCGTCCATCCAGCACAGAGACTTCAGTACTACATTTTCCCCCTGTACTGGGGGCACTGGTGAGGCCACACCTTGGACCCTGGGTTCAGTTTTGGCCCCTCACTCCAGCAAGGACATTGAGGGGCTGGAGCGTGTCCAGAGAAGGGCAACGGAGCTGGTGCAGGGTCTGGAGCACAAGTGCCCTGAGGAGCAGCTGAGGGACCTGGGGGGGTTGAGCCTGGAGCAAAGAAGGCTCCAGGGAGACCTTCTGGCTCTGACAACTCCCTGACAGGAGGGTGGAGCGAGGTGGGGGTCAGACTGTTCTCCTCAGGGACAGTGACAGGATGAGAGGAACCGGCCTCAAGTTGCACCAGGGGAGGTTGAGGTTGTCCCGGAGGAACAATTTCTTCCCTGTTGGGGTTGTGCAGGTGTGTCCCAGGCTGCCCAGGGCAGTGGTGGAGTCCCCATCCCTGGAGGGGTTTCCCAGCCCTTGTGTCGAGGTGGTGCTGAGGGCCAGGGGTCAGTGGGGACCTGGCAGCGCTGGGGGAACAGTTGGGCTCGAGGAGCGTAAAGGTCTTTTTCAACCAAACAATTCTGTGATTCCGTGGCCGCCTGTGGTAAATGCAGAGGTCACCCCTCTCCCGGGCATCACCACATGTCCGTGGGGCAGCTGGGAGATACCATGTGGTTCTTGGTGAAGGAGTTGATACATGTTTTGTTATGGCAACAAGGTTAAATTTGATCCAGATTTAATGTAAGCGTGAAGTGCTGCTCTCGGGAAACGTGAGAGTCACAAGTGCATTGTGGGGAATGACAAGCTGGAGTAACAGGGTCTGTTTGTTTGGACCTCAGGCTCAGTGAAACTCTGGCAATGGGGTACAGTTACAACAAAGGCCGGTGTTAGTAGTCTGTGAAATGTGGGGAGGTCATGGGTCTATGCAACCGGATCGGTGTCACTCAGGTCTCAGATGTCCTGGTGCTGTGTCTGGCTGTGGGCACTGTGCCCTAAGCAGCAGTCAAAGTATTTTGGATTGCAGCCACGTTTGTTTGAGATCTAGAAATACATCTCAGGGTAGGGGGAGTGTTTAATTTTAAATTTATTTTAGATTTAATTTTTTTTAAAGTATTTAATGGGGGAGTGCGGTCAACCTACGTCATTGGATAAGGTATTGCTGGAGAAGGGGCAAGCTCTCCTCCTCACTGCAGGTATTAAACATCAGATTAGAAAAAGCATTTTCAGAGATGGTCTGTATGTGTATCCTTCCCCAGAGCAAAAGAGTCAGCCAGGTGTCTTAGTATCCCTTCTATGAATTTGTTTGTCATTCTTTTGGAGAAAAATGCCTCTTTACTTGTGTTGGACTTCCTATTTTTTAAGGGGTTCCTATGAAGAAAATATTTTGTCCTGTACTAGAAGTCCCCTGGTACCTGAGAGCATTTTACCAAAGTTTTACCCGGTATTTATGCCTTTTTGCAGAGTCTGGTGAGCTGCAGGTTTTGGGGAAAGATGTGGATTTCCTTAAACTCCACTGTTTTTCTTCAGCAGAATGAGCAGAATATTAGCTCAGCTAAAAATATGCTGCACTTCAGAGAGCTTCCCTGCATGGTGGGGCTGTGGATGCTGAGGACTTCCAATAACATGGTGCTGGCGATGTCTGTACCTCTGAATGAGGGCAAAGCTTTGGTTTGCATCAGCTGTTTGAAGTGTATTTGGCAGCTGGCAGTCAGGGAACACTAAACCCAAATGGGTTCGACTCACCAAAGTAGCCACTCTCTTCCTGCTACTCTTTATTCTCCATTTCTTTGCCAAGTTCCTTCCAAACAGAAGGGATGACACCTGCATGGAGGCTGAGAGCAGGCACCAAAAAGCCAGCTTCAATCTCAGTTAATCTCCCTGTGGGGATTTGGTGCCTGTTGTAGATAACTCGGTTAAAAACACTGCATCGTTCACTGGGCAAATTGGTGTTTTAGAACGACTCTGTATCTCTTTGTGGTTCTGAGACTCACCTGAGGTGGGAGGGAACCTGGTGCCCAAAGCACCGCATGATCATGGCTAAAGAATGAGGCTGGTGGTTCTCCAGTGCTGCTTCATACAGCAGAATAAAGTGGGCAGCAATAAACTGCGTCCAAGAGGTAAAAGGAAACAATCACGTTCCGTACTGCCTCCAAGCATCTCTGATTGCTTTGCGCCTGCCTTACTCAGGGCAATATGTTCCTTCCTGCTACAAGGCGTGGAGGAAATCAAACAAAAGTACTGGCTCTATCCCAGTGATTGAGCTCGGGGAGGGAAGAGAAGGCATTTGGTGCTCTGTGATTCTTCCTAGGGCCAGCAGAATTCCCCCAGTGTAGCACGATAGTACTGGATCGTCCATGTCTTTTCTCCTGCTGGGATGGGGCAGAAGGGGCAGGAGTGGAGCCAAGGTGGATGGGGAGAAGCCAGGACTTTATCTGCCAGTATTGTCGCAAGGAACATATCCGTATCCATTTTTTCCCCTGCCTTGATCAAATCTCCAGTTTCTCAGGCATGGATAGAGCAGACAAAATGTATGTAGCTGGCAAAACAGAAAAACATTTTCTTGCAGGTGCCACCATAATCAAGAGGTAATTGATACAAAGATGCCCTTTTCTAGAAGTGCTCCGCCTAAGTCTTTGTCAAGTTTGTGGCACAGTGTAACAGTTTTGGTTGAAACTGATACTGAGGCTCACAAAACTTTTACTATTTTTCATTCTGGAAGATCACCGTACGTAACTCGGGTGTTTTTAACACATAAATTGCTCTTTGTTGCCATTCAGCCCAGTCTTCTTCACAATGCTCCTAACAGGGAATCCTCTCTAACGCCGCCACAGAAAGGCTTAAAGCGAAGTTGCTGGTTTCCAGTAGTTTGTTTCCAAAGTAACCCGGGTGGAAAGGGCTAAGAAACAGTTTGGTGGTATTTGTTGTAGAGAGTTCTTGTTCTCTGTGTGTTGTCACCTGGATGGTGCTGTGTTGGCATCATGAAGGAACCCTGTTCTGGCGCTCTCTTTGCTTCAGATCGCTTACTTGAAGTGAGTAACTTGAAAATTTCAGAGCTCTCAGAGAACACTTCCCTTCCCAAACAGTATTTTCTGAAGATATGGATTAAGTTGTTTCACTAAACCTTGAGGGAAGTGGAAGGATCTGGACAGAGTTACATGGGTGCGCAAGCTGGGGAGGTGATAGAGAGTCAAAAAAAGGAAGAGAAGAGCTGGGAAGAAGGTTGAGCAGAGTGCCTGCTCAGTGCCCTTGGACCCATTCTTCAAGTCTTTAACCCTTCCTTTCTGACAAGTAGCTGTGAAACCCATAAAAACCCTAATGAAAACCCCATGGGAGTACTGGGAATGTAGCTGAACCATACATGACTGATTTAGTGTCGTAACCTGAAAGAGCAGCCATAGGCTTCTCAAACTGGGTTGCCAAAGAGGAGCTGACGCTTTTGATCATTCTTGTCTTAATCTCCCAGCTTCTGCTCTCCGTTGTCAGACGCGTGAAGGATGATGTGCTCAGTCACATGTAAACAGTGGAGGTAGATAAAAGTCTTCATTCGGGTGTATATATACCTTTAACTTAAAAATATGTTTACTTGAAATACGTTTGCATCTGTTGTATTATAATTAAACTGGCCTCTGTTGATGTCACCAGAATGAAGTGGGTTTGATGATGGCTTAAGGAGAACAGGAATCTTGCTCGGGGGTTTTGGGGGCGCACTTTTTTTTTTCCTCCGGGAATGTCAGGAACAGGGGAAGACTATAATGGCATTACACAGGAGAGAGATCCCTGGGAACCGCTGAAGGACGCTGTGGCAGCAGAGGTCTGAGCAGTGTGGTTTGACTCCAGAGCCAGGGGTGAGCTGCATAACTGTCCAAAAGACAACGGAAAGGTGCAGAACAGGCACAGGTCTGGTGTGAATCACTGATGCTTTGGGGGGGCTGACGTGGCCGTCGGGAACGCTGGCCTTCCCCTACTGACGCTGCTCTAGTGTTGTTCGTTAGTGCTTTGCTCCCCCTCCACCAGCGCGGAGGAGAGAAACTGCACCCGAACCAGTCACTGCAGGGAAAAGGCACTTCGCACTTTGTTCAGCTGCCTTGAACAGCAGCGGGAGAAACAGAGCGGGGAAAGGGTGGGCAGAGCTGGGGCTCTCCCTCTGGAAAAACAGATGGAAACAGGTCCTCATCTCTGCCTAATCCTGTGACAGCTCAGTATTGCCCCTCCTGCGCACCGTGTTCCTTTGTCTTCCCAAGGACGAGCGGCGTGCCAGGGTCCCGGGGTGCAGAGCTCCTTGCTGTTGACTAGGAGCAAAAGTCTGCCATGAAATAATAGGCTGGTGAGTTTATAATCATATATTTGATTTAGCTACATCTTGCTTATTTCAAATATTTATTAATTACATCTTGACTCCTTCTTCTGACTTGCTAACTTGTTTTTAATTAAATCCTTGTTAAGTTGATTGACTTAATTGAAATAAATGCAACACCCTGATGAGAACTGGGTTATTTTGAATCTAGTTAACCTTCAAATGAAGGGTTTTTTTCTGCAGCGTAATTACAATTGAGATTAGCTTATTATGCACATAATGAGTGACCTTTCATCTTGTCCAAGGTAAATAAATACGCAGAGGTATTTGCTGCATGAGCAGAAAGTACACAAGTTTTTATATAAGATAAGAACTCACTGTTTGTTTTGTCTTTTGGGGCTCTCGCCTGTTCAGACAGATGCTATTTTTATTGGTAAAGTTCTGAAGGACAGGAGTCAGGAGAGAGGCCCTCGTGTCAGGTGCCGAGACCCTCCGAAAGAGTAAATGGATTCAGCCACTAAATCAGGCTTCAGTTCTGACTGTATCTCGGGTTTCCTTGGTTGTCCCTGTGCTACGTCTTGAATAAAAATGAAGCTTCAAAATTGTAGTTTCTCTCTCTTTCTGCTTCCATCAGGCTTGTCAGCTCTTAAAAGGAGGAGGATGAAAAGCCCTAGTGATTGCTGTGTATAGGGCTCCAGTGCAGAATCATTCCCATCAAGGCTTCTCTTTGTTTTTCAAGGCCCCATTCATTGGGAATACTTCTGTTAATTGTATTGTTATATATCCTCATACTTCATTTAAATGCTGACGTGGGATACAGTACTGCTGTGTTTTAATGAGTGCGATAATGACTGGAGGCATAGCATGGGTGTAGAGGGACTAGCGATGGAAAATATAATTATGCTTTAATTGACGCTATCTGGGCAATATGAAGTGTATAGGTCGCATCACAATCAGGCAGACACAGATCGCTCCAGAAGGGAAAGACTCCTCCTGCCTTTACAGCAGGATACCCCGAGTAAGCGGTAAGTTGTGTTCCTGGCCATGTCACCCAACGGCTCTGTGCTGTGTTTCCATCAGCGATAAAGCAGGGGACAGACATTCTTACTCACTGGTGCAAAGTAACTCAGTTCAAAACCTCCATGTAAACACCTTGGTACTGTTTTTCCTGTCACGATGCGAGCGCGATGCTTAACGCTGAAAGCAGAGGCCGGAGGGGTTTCCTTCGGTGGGTTGTGATAATACCAGTATTGATGCGTGGAAAAACTCCACAATCAAG
>NW_010416413.1:1787-1987 GCF_000710305.1 Buceros rhinoceros silvestris | reverse complement strand
CGCCGGGAGCCGTTCGCACCGAGGGGACGCAGGTGGCTGCTGCCGTGCAGGGTCCTGCGGGAAAGCAGCAGCCTGGGGAGCTGGGCAGCAGCTCGAACCACTCCGGCAGCCTTTGGCACCCCGCGGCCTCTGCCGGCCCTGGTCCCTGTGCAGAGGAGCTGCAGGACAAGGACGGGCACGGGCGTCCCCGAGGCTGAGGT
>NW_010416413.1:0-1448 GCF_000710305.1 Buceros rhinoceros silvestris | reverse complement strand
GGACATCCCAGAGGGGACAGCCGAGGGCGGGCAGGACACGTGTGGAGGCTCCTCTAGCAGGGCTGGACCAGCCTCATGCCAGAGGCCAGGCAGACCTCACCAAGGAGCGTTTCTCCTCCATCCCAGCAGAGCTCTGATACAGCCAGAGAAGAGGTGGCACCGGGAGAAGTCTGTCCTGAACACGCATGCTTCCCACTCTTCATAAAACCTGGAAGCAGGTCCCAAAGCGCAGCGGCTCAGAGGTCACAGCGGCTGGCTGTGAACTGGTGATGTAAACCAGACTGCATGTGGGCCAGCAACGACCTAGGGCTGTTGTCCCACCCCATAGGAAGCGGGGCAGAGCTGGTGGCCTCTCTGCCTTAAAGAGAGGGTGACAACCGAGGCTGTTGTAGCTGGGAGGTTGGTTGTCTTGCTGAAGGCACAGCCTTGTCCTTAGCTTGCTCTGAAACTACTCCCAGCCCCCACAGCAGGCGTCCTTGGCTTTGTCTCCAGCCGACAGCTGCACAGAGGAGCCCTGGCGGGAGCATCCAGCCCACAGTAGCTCTGGCAGGGCCAGCGTTCACCCAGCTGGCAGCGGGCAGGAGCTGGGCACATCCGCAGCTCTTCTGTAGGAGCTCCAGTCTGTCCCCGGGGCTGCAGAGCCTGAAGAGGCAAGAGGTGGCACATGGGGAGAGCCTGGCGAGCTGGGGACACCAAGCCAGGGCTGGCAAGCTGCCCCACAGGGCCAGGTTGAGCAGGTCGGGTTTCAGTTCCTGAGGGCCAGGGTTTGTTGTGCGTTTTTTGTCACCATGACAGCCCTGCTGGGACAGAGCGCGGCCCTTGGCTGTGCCTCACGCAGCCGGGAAAAGGAAGCCCGGGGGAGGCTGTGCTTGGTCCAGAGCCCGCGGTGCAGGCAGGAGCTGCAGCGATCCTGTGATGTGGTGCACGGACACGGCGCTCAGCTCGCTGGGCACCTTTCTCTTGCCGTTCCCAATAAAGGTCAGGATGTTTCCAGGCTGTTTCCTGCCCCAGGGAGCTTAACGAGCCGCCTAACTCCAGAGCTCACCGAGACACACCAAGGCTGACAGCTCAGCGTCACTGAGACATGGCTTCAGATGCCAGCCTTGTCCCTGCTAGGACCGTGCCGAGCTCTTCCTGGAGGGTGGCGATAGCTGCAAGGTGCAGCTCAGAGCTTGCATGACAGCACAGGCGCCGCCTCAGCGCGCCCGGTGTGCTCCCCCGCTGTCCGGTTTGCCCGCGGCCTCCCCTGGGGCGGGGCGCTGCAGGTTCCCTGCAGTCAATGAGGCGCTGGCTTGGCCGCCCCCGGGGTGGGATGAGGTGATGCGGGAGCGCCGCTTCTCCAGCGCAAGTTGCTACGAAACAGAGGGAAGTGTTTCGGCGGTTGTGCAATATGTACACGGTCACCCCAGCAACAGCATGTCCACACGCCGTTAACGGGGCTGAGCAGC
>NW_010416412.1:0-3750 GCF_000710305.1 Buceros rhinoceros silvestris | reverse complement strand
CCCCCAGGTCCTTTTCTGCTGGGCAGTTTCTAGCCACTCCTCCCCCAGCCTGCAGCATTGAAGGGGGTTGCAGTGACCCTCACCACTCTAAATAATGTAATGACCAGGATCAGCACGAGCACTCCTTGGGAATTTTAGCTTTTTTGATACATATTTAGAAAATCTGATTTTTAACAGGAAAACAGCAAGGCACCACGCCAACACATAGAAATAGCACAAGCTGAGCTGATATGAGCTGCAGTGGATGCATCTTTCCTCTGTAGCTCTATGAACCTCTGCCGTGCCTTCTGTATGAGAAGCAAGAGGAACGGTCAGGAAAAAAGGATTTTTATGTGGAGATGACACTACCACAGAGCTTATTCCAACCCTAAACAGCAGAGTTATGTTGCCAGTGGAGAATGTTTTTCCATGTTGATAAAGCCCGTGGTCTGGACCATAGAAACGTCTGTGTCTGTGTCATGTGAAATAATACTAAATTCCTTGAATTCTGTCCGTGCTTCTGTTCAGATGTGGAATAACTAGGTGTTGTGCCAGGCCAAAATAAAATTCAATAGAATTGGTATTACACAGACACATTGTATTATGAAGAATGTATGTATTTTTCTATTGTTTCTATTTGTATGTTTTAACCTGTATCTACATGATTTTTCTGCTCATATTCTGTTAAAAGTAGCTATAGTTCACATTTCAACAATGGACACAGGCAATGAAATTGCTTTGGTGTGTAGACCGTATGTGATAATGTATCTCTGAAGATATTTTTTAAGTAATTTGAATGGCAAGGGTGCAATTTATATACATATTTGAGTAATTATGCAAGTTCGGTTGCTGATCAGAAGAATGAAGGTTTATGCAGATGTATTTATATGCTGAATGCTGTTCACACATCAGTTGTACAAACACTGTTCTGAATTATGCACAATTATGTTAAAATTACTGCAACTTGGCTGCCAAGGCAGCAAAAAGCCTCTCCGCAAAAGAGAGAAGAAAAGCTTAAACTGCACAACGACTGCCAGCACTAAGCTGGTTAGAAAAGTTCATTTGGCTTGATCGTTATACCTGTCTTTATTGGTTTTGGAAGTGCCGAGCATGTCATGTCTTCAAGATGTAAGGGAAGGGGATGATTAAAGCCATACCTTTATTTAAAATTGAGTTTGCTCACTTAGTTTCTTTACCTTTCCACATGAACTTTTGTTTGGACTTGAACAGCAGCAATACATCCACCCGTGCAGTGTTTCCACCCAGCAGGTCTCAGTCTGCTTCTTACAGATGTCCCTTAACCTGGAAGCTGAGTGTGGTAGGACAATCCCCTTACTGGGCAATGCCTGGAGGAACAGCATGTGGTGACAGCAACGTGAAGGTCTCTGCAGAGGTGCCTTTAAGGAAAGACAGCACATATGACAGAATTTCAAAGGAGTCCTACATGCTACTCAGGTCTTCCGTGTAAAGCTCAGTCAGTGGTGGGGCTGAGAGGATGTAACAGATCTGCCAGCTAGACCCGGCAGAAAAAAGAGACGCTCTACCCAGCTGAGTTACGGATGTTTTTAAATTCCTTGTCGGCAAGAAGCAAGTGATCATGTGTAGACAGAACATAAAGGGATTGTGCTACCGTGTATAGAGGATTTTAAAAAGCTGAAAATAGGAGTTCAGGATGCTAAAGAGAGCATCTGCACACATCGTCCTGCCCAGAACAGGAAGTATTCCAGCAGTCTGGCTATTCCCGTCAGCAAGCACAGGGACGTTAAAGGAGCCTCGAACAGATTTCCCTCCCTAGAACACAGAACAGGAATCACCTTCCTGAGTCATAGCAAAATCTCTGCACCACCACCACCCCCAGAGCCACCTCAGACCATGCGAGACAGAAGGGGTCATCTCTTCTTTCTGGCTCAGAGCATGCTCTGGTCACTTACTTTGGAAAGATCCAGAGACCACTTCTCGAAATCCTATACCCTTACACGTCTACCTGTGCATTACCCATGCGAGGGCCACAGAGAGAGGACAAATGTCCCCAAACACAGTGCTGGCCACAGAGAATCAAGCATGAAAACCACATTGGTTGAGGCCGGCAGGAGGGTGCTCTGGGTGTAACTGCTATTTAACCCTTTGAGGGGGTTGTCATTCGTTGTTAATAAAGCTAAATGATGTATCCTGAAGCCACTACCACCCAGTGTACAGTATCTTTAGAGAGAATGAAGACTATGAAGGCCACCAAGTTTTTCAAGTCCTCTCCTTCAGGGCGTAATTCTCTCAAGATTTCAGTAGCTCTAGCTGATGCCTTTTGGCTTCTCATAATCTATACAACAGTTCTTGGGCAGCCACTGGGAGCTATTTACGCGAGCTCCTGGCATCCTCACAGCAGCTCTCCCAACAGCTGATGAAGCTACAGTGACTCCAGATGTGTGGGTTACCAGCATGACTAGCAACTCCCTAGCCGTTCGGGATGCTGCTCGTACTGTACGATGCTGAGCAGCCCAGCCCAGATATGCACACTCTCCCCACCCTTCCCAGCTGTGTCTCTGGAGACAAGGAGCGCTGCTTGACACCATGCTGCTCTCTTTGAGCAGGAAGAAGGCACAGGCAGACTGTAAACCCCGGCATCACCCTCTAGATCATCTCTGTGGATATGTTTTCATGTCCCCAGCAGCATTCTGAAACAGGGCAGAGCTGCTCATGTGGGGTGTGCAGAGAGAGTCACACTCTTTGTTGTTTTTAGAAGGACGTGAGAAAGCTGAGGTGGAGCTTTGATTCAGGGCACTGGGTTCCCCTGTGTACAGAATGGCCCATTTGCAAACAGAAATTTTGTTCAGAAATAGAATGTGGGGAAATGGATTTTTTTTTTTTGTAACATTTTTTTATCTGGTAGGAATGAAATGGATGGGAATGGCTTCGGAGTTTTACCAATAATAATGACATTTTAATACTTGAATGGTACATAAATGAATAAGAAAACATGGGACTGCTTCCTAAAAAGTATGTGCTGTTTTGAATATCTCTCCAGAATGAAATGTTATCCAAACAGCATTTTAAAAACACTTTCTGTATCGAGGATGCTAGAACTCACCTTGGTGACAAATTCCTGATTTCCTCTACTCAACAATTTGCTTTCAGAAAAAGCTGCTTAACTCTGGATCTGCTCCTGAAAACAGGTAACTGGAGATTTTGGCTACAAGCACTTCAAGACTCCTCGTCTGTGCTGTCACACTGCGCTTTAGCTGCTGCTGGGCAGTGATCCATCCCTGGGGAGCGTGGCTTCCTCCGTTCATCTGCCAGCATTCTGGCGTGGGTTGACAGTGGAAAATCTTCCACTGTTCGGTGCATCAGACACACTTCTGTTGGGACACTGTGATACCGTCACTGATATTGTGCTGCCATGGGCTGTTATTTACTAAATTATGTATTCTGTGTTGACTTTTCTGATTTTCTTTCCCCAGGATGTGTTTATACTGATTTTTTTGTTATTTGTTTTTAATAAAGGTTGCTCAGTGCAAGACGTGAAAGGAAATTTTAAAAAGTTTTCCAACTGAAGTGAACGGAAAAGCCTGTGATGAGCATCAGTACGTGCGAACGTCCTGAAAGGGGTAAAGCGACAGAAACGCTGATGTGTTAACGGGGCTTGAGTCTCCCTCGCTCGGAACGTCGCGGCTGGTTCTTTCACAGAGTTTTGACTTGAGAAGTTTCTGTGCTAGAGATGCACCACATCAGCGCGTTAGGTGAGCAGGGTGGCTTCGCGGGAGGACCGGCCCCCTGGCC
>NW_010416411.1:1098-1337 GCF_000710305.1 Buceros rhinoceros silvestris | reverse complement strand
CTGGGTGCTGGGTGCTGAGGGTGGTGGCTGCTGGGTGTCTCCATGTGCTGGGTGGGCCTGGGTGTCTCCAGGTCCTGGGGGTGCTGGGGGTGTCCAGGTGCTGGGTGCTGAGAGGGGGGGTGCTGGGTGCTGAGCATGTCCAGGTGTGGGGTGCTGGGTGCTGCCTGTGCTGGGGGTGTCCAGCTGATGGGTGCTGGGGGTGCTCATCTGCTTGGGGGGCTCCTGTGCTGGGGGGGGGG
>NW_010416411.1:539-897 GCF_000710305.1 Buceros rhinoceros silvestris | reverse complement strand
CAGGGGCGGGGTGGTTGGTGTCTCCAGGTCCTGGGTGTGGTGCTGGGGCCTTTGTGTGCTGCAGGTGTCCAAGCGTTGGAGGTGCTGAGATGCTGGGTGCATCCAGGTGTTGGGTGCTGGGAGTGCTGGGTGTGACCAGGTGCTGGGAGCACTGGGACACTGGGTGCTGGGCATGTCTAGCTGCTGGGTGCTGGTGGTGCTCAGGTGCTGGGTGTGGGGTTCTGGGGGTGCCAGGGGACAGGTGCTGGGGGGCACCCAGGCACTCAGATGGAGATGCTGTTCTCCGTCTCCAGCGGATTCATGTAGTTGTATCGCAGCTCCTGCTGGTGGTTCCGGGCCTCAATGTGGTCCCGGATCT
>NW_010416411.1:0-323 GCF_000710305.1 Buceros rhinoceros silvestris | reverse complement strand
CCGCTCCTCCGGGTACTGTCCCAGGAACCTCTGGGGGGATACAGAGATGGGGACCCATCAGGAACCTCACAGGGACACAGGGATGGGGACCCATCAGGTTCTCCAAGCCATCTGGGGGGTCTCTGGGCACCCTGGTGGCTGTAGAGTGCTGCCGGCCATCCCCCTGGGCTTGGGGATAGTCAAGGTGCTGACGTGCACCTTGTGGGGCACCTCTTTAGGGTTCGTTATCTCCCCCCAGAGGCACCATTTTGGGGTGGTCCTGGTGAAGGCAGGGACCAGACTCACGACATCATTGAGGCGGGAGCTGAGGAGGATGAGGGCCA
>NW_010416410.1:7354-9931 GCF_000710305.1 Buceros rhinoceros silvestris | reverse complement strand
TTGTTTTAATTATTATTATTATTGTTATTTTATTAAATTTAAGAGTGAGGGGCAGAAGGAAAGGGAGTTCAGACGGTTTCCTGACGCTCAGCTCCAAGGCAAAGTGTAACCTGCCTGCGTTCTTGGTGTGGAAGGAGCTGCCTGGGGACACTCGTCTCTCCCCGAAGTGCGTCGGCACGGACGGCCACATGCGTGGTTGCTCTGCCGAGAGCTTCACGGCACGGCTGAGGTGGACGGGCTGCTTGCTCAGAGGGAGCCCTGAGAACCGTAAACGAAATGAAATGTGGAATTAAACAGAAAAGACGTCGCATAGTGCTGGCTTGTCTCCTCGCATCAGACTGTCTGAGGACTGTCCGTCAATGCCTGTGTTCAGATAGGATGGGAATTGGGTTCTGTTTCCCCTGATGAAACTGTTTCACATTAGAAAAAGGGAAAATATCCAGTGGTTTGAATTTTCCCCTCTTCCCTTTGTCCCTGCAGTCAAAGCCTGGCTGCTCTGAGAAAGCCTGGGCAGGGGGAGCAATGCTCTAGCCCACCTCCTGGCAGATGCTGTCCCCAGGACTTCTCTCTGCATTCAAACTTGGTTGTTACAGCTCAGTTTTCCCCAGTTACCCTCCCACTGCTTCCAGTGCCCTCCTCCCAGATCCCTGGCTCCAGGACAGCTGCTGTCCCCTCACCCCTCCACATCAGAGCCATCCCCAAGCCCTCATCCCCAAAGGCCAGCAAGAGGAGGCAGGGCTGTTTTCTCCTGTCCCCTCGGGCTTTTTCCCCTCTGCTTTGTGCACATCCATGGGGACGTGAAGGATCACCCGAGGTCCCTGGGTAGCTGCTCCTGCACATCACGGGCCACCTTGGCCGAGAGCCACAGCGGGTCGTCCCCACCAGAGCTAGGAGGGTGCCCGAGCCCTGCTGGGACCCTCCTGCAGTGTTTCATCAGCTCCTTCATCACCAGAGGTTCATCACCAGGAATCACTGCCACTTGGGGTCTTGGCTCCCAGGGGTTTTCCGCTGGGTTTGGTGGGCAGCGCTTTGAAAGCAGAACAGTGCTGGAAATACATAAAACCTGCAGATTTCTTCTGGTCCTGTCATGGGAAGGTGGTGTGGGCTCTTCCCATGGGGCAGCAGGAGTGCGTTTCCTCGTGGCTTGCACCAAAGCTGCCAAGTGTCACAACCTGTGATGGCACCCACCTCGGAATCACACCCACAGCCACTCCCAGCCCCGTGGAGGACAGCGGGGACCAGTGCCAGGAGAGCAAGTGTCCCCCGAGACACGCCGTGCCCATGGCATGAGGGGTGGTGAAGAGCAGAAACCGCCTGTAGAGGCTGGTGGGTTTCAGGCAGGAGCCCCGGTCGCGGGAGTGAAATTGCCCCCCGAGACACGCCGTGCCCATGGCATGAGGGGTGGTTAAGAGCAGAACCCGCCTGTAGAGGCTGCTGGTTTACAGCCAGGAGCCCAAGCGTATCGCGCGTTTCTGGACCTTCCCGTTCCGTGTGTGACGTGGGGAAGTGGCAGGTCTGACAGTTCTGACGAGGACTTCACTGCAGAGGCAGCTCCGGCACGGGGGTCCCAAGGCTGTGTCCCGCAGGTTTCCGCCAGGGGGTTGCATTAACCTGGAGGCAGTAAGCAGGCACCCGCGGTCGTGGCACGGGCGTGGTTTATACTGGTGCATAGGGCTTATTCTGGTGCACAGGGTTTGTACTGGTGCATAGGACATGCAAATGGGTTCTGCTGGTGTGTAGGACATGCAGACACACATGGGTTCAGGGTGCCGGAGGGATGAGCTTTACGTTTGTGGTTTCTGGTGCTGCTGGACCTCGGGTTTTGACTCTTCCTGATTTCTCACTGGCAGGGTGTTGCGTGGCAGCTAGGCAGGGAAGCAGAGCATCCCCAGGAAGAAGTGTGGGTGACTCCTCACCGAGTTAACGCAGCCCTGCTGGGAAACGCTGCGGCACCTGTTTAACCCTTTACCCAGCAGTACGTTCTGCTGCCCCTCTAGACGGGTGCTCAGAAGTGCCCCATCACACGCTACACTCCCTCCAGAGCTTTCCCTTTAGTGTTCCCCGCATCCCTTTGCTGGTGGGAACTGAAATACTCCGAATGCAGCCAGAACTGGTTGAACCTCAAACAAGAGCCCTGGGAAGGGGGTCCAGCGTGCGGTCAGGATCCGTGTGGATGCATGCAGTGGTGTTGCTTGTGAGACCCTCGCTGGATAAGGCAGGAAGGGGCTTGTTAATAAAAATTGATTGTAATAATAATAATAATAACAACACTATCACATCACAGTGCTTAATGAGCCTAAAGCAAGCAGCTCTTAAAGCTGCTCAACTCTCCCACTGTCCCAGCACCTGCCCTTTGGGGTGGGGACAAACTGAAGGGACTTTTTTTTAAATGTCTTACAGTAATAATGTCTCTGAGCATCCCTGGTGCTCTGCAGTTGAGCACTGTGGGTAAAAGGAGGAACACATCTTAGCAGGACGCCGTCAGCTGGGCGTCGCAGCGCTGGGAGCCCGGTTACCTGCCAGCCAACCGCGCTGCCCCGAGCCTCACTGCCAGGCGAGGTTCACACGCCCAGGGCG
>NW_010416410.1:3651-7323 GCF_000710305.1 Buceros rhinoceros silvestris | reverse complement strand
TGCAGCTGGGCGTCCCAGCGCTGGGAGCCCGGTTACCTGCCAGCCACCCGCGCTGCCCCGAGCATCACTGCCCAGAGAGTTTCACCCGCCCAGGGCCGCTGCTCATCAGGGATCACCATAACACTGCGGGACCCTCCCCGCGCCCTCCTGGGTCCTCAGGTTGCACAAAGATTCCCAAAGCAGCGAAAGGCAAAAGGCGTTTCCAGCCCTGCAGGGAGGGTGGGCAGGGCAGGGGTACACAGCCCGCCCGCACCCTCCTCGGTTCTCCGAGGCCTTTGTTTTCTCAGCAATTTCAACCGTTCTCATGGTGTGTGTGTTATTACGTAGGGGTTTGTCTTCTTTCCCCACCCCAATTAGATTTGGGCTGCAAATTCCTTTCTCTTGTGCAAGCGTGTGCATGTGTTTGTATGATTGTGTGGTGTTTACGGAGAAATCCTTGGTATGTCTCTGTCGTACTCACCTATAAATCCCCGTGGTTCATGTTCCTACAGTATATTCTGTACAGAGCGCAGGTACTTGAGCAATACAGGCGGATAAATACTGTGTGAGTACATGTGTGTACACCCCAGGCACGCGCTCTGTCTGTAGATGGATGTAGTGAGTGCTGGGTACACACATTTATTCACCATCTATTTTTAATGCAAGGATATAGGCAGTATGAATACTTGGTTACGCTCTCGGGATTTCTCTACACATTTTTAGCGAGGAGCAGCAGCGCAGCTGACCTGGAGCAAAGCTGTGGCTCCTCTGCTTGCAGGCAGACCCGCGCCGAGCCGCAGCAGCGGGTTTTCCTGCCCGCATCAGGAGCGCCCCGTTCCTCTCCAGTTGGGTGCCTCAAGCACAGACACTGGGGGAAAGTTGCTGGAGGTATTTGGGTTTGCTGGAGCCCAGAGATGGCGGCACCTGCAGTGGGTGACATTAGTAGTAAGACTTGTTACTGGTGATGGCGTCTGTACAGAGTGATCATCATAGGAACATCCTGGTGCTGCTTCCAGAGGCGGTTTTAACTCCGGGCTCCGCGGTGCCATTCCCTGGGGTGCAGGCAGGGAATGTTGTTGGTCCGCGATGAATCGACCCTCGTCTCAACAAAAGGGTGGCTGGTGGCAGACTCTGCTTGTGGGTTGCAGGTGGCACCGAGCAGTGATCAGCAGTGATCTGATCTTTATGACGTGCCACACAGAGCAGGCGTGGGGATTTTCAGGGCTGACTCTTGAAGGAAAATGCTACTGGAAGGTCGTGATTGCTTTCCCCAAGCAGCCCGTGGCAGAGGCGGTCGCTCAGGCTCCAGCACAGCTCTGCTGTAAACCCGGTTGTTTTCCTGACCCACTCGACGCTCTCAGCAGCGTGCAAACACCGGCGAGAGGCGAGGCTGAAAGCGGCTCTGCCCAGAGCCCACGCTGGCGTGTGCGATGCGCTTGCAGGGTCTGGGTTTGCTGTCCCCCGGCATGAGCTCCCGGCACGCTCCCCCGCCGGCTGCCCTGTTGCCTCACGGTGTGTCCCTGGGATGAGGGTTTCATAGCGGGACTGTGACATCCCGGGATGGCGGGGAAGCTGTTTGGGGCACTAGAGGCTAAACTGGATGCGCTCGATGAGAGCCTGGCTCTGAAGGAAGCTTTTCTTAGCTTTGCTGTACAATGCTTGAATTTGTTTCTGTTTCAAGAGGGGTGACCTCCCTGGTGTCATCGAATGCAGCCGTCACTGCCCCAGCTGCAGAGGGGCCAGGGCTTCAGTCCCTGCTGACGTGCAGCAGTTGTAGCATCGGCTCCGGCTTCTCCGTTCCCGTGGGCATCCCTGTGTCTGTCTCGGCCGGTTGCTGTGGGTCTCCGTGGTGTGCAGGGAGGGGTCTGCGGAGGTCCCTGTCTGTGGACAGGCCTGGAGAGGCCAGGGGGCAGCAGGACAGCTGCAGTACTGAGGGGTGCAAAGAAACTGGGTTTTTTTCTTTTTCAGTTGTGCAGATAGAACGTGCACGGGTTTGCTCATTGTTTTTGTGAACACAAAAGCATTTTTTCTTAATTTTTCTCTCTGAATCAAACAGACCTCCTCTCCCTGCCCAGCCCCGTGACACCCTGGGATGCATCTGTCCCAGTAGCATCATCCCAGCAAGAGAGGCATGAGACCTCCCGAACCCCTGGTATTCAGAAAATCTCCCGATGCCCAACCTCACCCTGGGGAGAGCCTCCAAGTATGACGGTGTGCTTTGGGTAGCGGTGGTGTCAGGCACCATGGCCTGGCACAAATCCTTGTGGGTTTTTCCATCCATGTACCACAGGTACTGTTCAGTACTTGGCGCATTCGAACTCCCCACTTTAGAGGTCAGCAACTTGACTAGAAGGTGCCGGGTCCTGTGTCAGCGCAGTCAGTGCTCAGAGAGAGCAAACGGGCCTGTCTGGGCGCTGGATAATCGGGATTTTCTCATAATAAGGGAGAGATTCTTCATTCAGCCCAAGCGTTGGCTGCCACCTCCCAAGCGAAGGTGTCTCACAGCAGCATCCAGGAAGGGACAGGAAATCATTTTCTGATGAGGATTTCTTCTCTCTCCCTTACTATCGCTGTTGTGGACGCCTCCAGTAAGCAGCTTAAGGCAGCTCACTTACCTGTCCCCGTCCTGCCTGCAGACCTTGGGTTAGATTAAACTTTTATTACCTGTGGAGAGCAAACCCCAGTAATCCTTTGCCAAGCAGTATTTACGTTTTATAGCCTGTGCTGGGGTGTGTTTACATTGGCCGAGATGTGCAGATCTGCCTCCAGATGTAGATGCCTTCTCTCCAGGAGCGCATCTGTCTGTCTGTCTGTCTGTACCCTGCGTGTGCTGTGTGCGTCTGGAGCCAGCAATATCCTCAGGTGTCCTGGCAGCACTGAGCCAGTACAGAGGCGCGCTGTGCGCATCCCCAGCGAGGGCTGTGGGACCTTCCCAGGACACCTGGAAGGGAAACACGTGGCTGTCCTGAGCTGTTCTGCTGTCTCAGTGCCCTGTCTCCGTCCCTCAGCCGCCTCCTTTGTTTCATCATCATGAAGCACAGCATGGTTCAAATACCAGCTCAGGTGAAGGGCTGGGCTCTGCGACACGGGACGGGCGCTGGAGGTGGGTCAGCAAATCCCGGCCGTAGCAGCAGAAGCTCCGGTGAGCCTGGAGCCACTCACAGACCCTGTTCTAAGCAGGGGAAATAAATGAAGTTATGTATCAATCAGAGTATTCTAATTTTAGGGTGTGAAAGCAGAGAAACACGCTGCTTTTATAGCCAAGATGGCCTTTCCTTGGACTCGAGACAGCACCAGCCGTTTCTCGTTGAGGTCAGGACGATTACCAAAGCCTGGGACTGAATGTTACCCTGTGATTGATTGCAGGTTAGGCAGAAGAGCTTCCCCCTGCTCTGCAATCCCCTGGCAGGGGTTACCTGTGCTGCTGCCAGCCCTGGCTTCGGTGAGGGCCCAGCCTTGGGGGAGCACGAGCCCAGAGGACTCGTCCCAGCTGTGAGTGGGAGCAGTGAAGGGACAGGAGCTGCCCGGTGCCAGTGTGGCAGTGGCCAACCCAGTTCGGCACTGCCCCACCTGAGCGAGGGGAGCTGGGGGTGCAAACCAGCTACTTAATTCCCTGGGCTCCCTTGGTTGGGTTTTCTGTTTTCAGCCTTTTTCAGCTTTCTGCACAATTTTGTAAATGAAGTGTGGGCAGAT
>NW_010416410.1:1588-3510 GCF_000710305.1 Buceros rhinoceros silvestris | reverse complement strand
CAGGAATCTGGCAGGATTGAAAGCTTGAAGTATCTGCAGGAGGAAAGCGGGAGCACCTCGCTCCCCTCTGTCCTAGCTCTGTCCTCTGCCTGTACGGTGGGAGAGCTGATCAAGCGCCCAGTGTCCCTCTCTGGTCAGACCCAGCAGTTTTACAACTATAAAAGATGATGCCAAAAAAATGGGCTCCTTTCGTCCTTCATGTTGAGGAGCTGGTTGTGTTTTTCCTCCCTGAATGGATGTGGCGGAGGCAGCGCCTCTCTTGCATGGTGCATTTGGGAAGATGCTGTTGGAGGCAGGCGATGGTTTGGGGTCCTGCTGCTCTGCCCAGCTCTCTGCTGCCATCTGAGCATCCTCAGGATGTGAAACCAGCTTTCTGCACTTGCAGTTTTTTCCCAAAGGATTCCTACCAGCTCTTTGTAACTCAAAACACAGCTTTCCAGGTACTCGATTGGTTCCCTGGCTCCTGCCGGAATGCTGCTGGAAGCATCCTGTGTGCCGGGGTGGCTGCTGAGAGCATTGATGCTCCTTCAGGCCCTGGAAGAGCCCAGCCCCATTCTCAGGCTGACAGGAGGCGGCTCTGGAGGATGGGTCACACGGGAGATAGAGCCCCAGCGAACGGAGCCATTTCGCCGGCTGTGTCCTCACAGCCCACACAGAGTCATTCCCATCAGCTGGAAGGGGATCCAATCGAATTTCCCTTTTGCTGAAGAAAACCAGCAGAAAACCAGTTTGTTGGTGGTGGGAAGAGTGAAAGAGCATTTGCCATGGGGGGAGCTAAGGGATGGGTCGAGGCAGCCGTGTTTTGTGCCAGTGCATCCTCCTCCTCCTCAGCACTGCCTCTCTGGCAGCTGGGGACAGCAGTGACAGTGAGGGGACGTCCCGCTGACCCAAGCAGTCGGACAGCCATGGCTCTTGGGACAAGCAGGGGAGAAGGATACTGCTGGGCAGTGACTCATGGCAGGAGCCGGCTTGGGATGCTCCCAATCAGCCTTTGGAAGAGCCTGACTCCCTCCCTCTCCACTGAGAGCCATCTAGCCCACCCTCCCCTTGTTCTCACTGAAGCTGGAGGGGGGGACAATGGCCTCAGTTTGGGGGACACACTCACCCTCTCCTGCCACCAAGCAGTGCCAGCTGGTCCTGGTGCTGCTGGGATTTGGGGTCGCGCTGGTGCGGCAGTGCCAGGCTCTGCAGCCCCACCTCACAAGTGGGGCTGGCTCACCTCGCTTGTCTCCTGCTCTTTGGGCACCGTAGGGCACCTGGGAGGGTTCATTTGGAGGGGCCTCTGTGTGGCGAGAGCCTCATCGTCCCACCACTTTACAAGTGTCTCAACTGGCTGGAACATTTCTCTCTTTCTCCCCGTTTTTTGGACTTAAGAAGCCAAATTTTTCCGCAGGTGCCCAGGAGGCCGCAGCATTAACCCGAGTTTCCAGAGCTGCTAAACGAGCAGAGGGGCTCCTGGTGCAGCGGCTGCCCAGCTCGGCCGGGGTCTGCCCCTCTGCTCCCCAGCTGTGGGAAGGGCCATGCTGGGCAGCCCGAGAGGAAACACAAATCCTTAGACCCTTCTTAAAAAAAAAAATTATTGCTGTCTCCTTTTCTCTGTAAGTGAAACACCACTTCTGCCCTCAGACCCTGCAGTCAGGCTGGGGACGCAGGCAGCCCTGGGCACCCCGGCGTCCTGCAGCCTCACCTCGCTCAGAAGCCCCATGAGAGCCTTTGCTTCGGGAAGGAGAAAAAAAAAAAAAAAAAAAACGTGTTTTTCCCCTTTAATTACCAGAGTGATGCAAACTGACTGGGGGATGGGGGGTCCACACTGTGCTGCACCCCCTGCTCCGGGCTGTGGCCATGGGAAGGCTGCTGGCACTGGCCATGCCTGGTGAGACCGGGCACCAGCCCAGCGGGCAGCAGCTCCCGAGAGACCCGGG
>NW_010416410.1:0-1516 GCF_000710305.1 Buceros rhinoceros silvestris | reverse complement strand
GGCGATGCCTGGTGAGACCGGGCTCCAGCCCAGCGGGCAGCAGCTCCCGAGAGCCCCGGGGCACAAGGCGTAGGGGAGAGCGAAAAGGCGTGACCTTCGTCGAGGATTGTGCTCTGGGCACGCAGCGAGGAGCTGAGAAGTGGATGCTTGGCTTTCCCAGCGAGTGCACACGCGTCTTTTATTTGCTGGTCTTACGCTGAAAAGCTGAGATTTATGTACTGTACAGGGGGAAAAAAAAAAAAAAGAAAAAATCCTAATGTTCCAAAATAAATGACAGTATATTTTGTACTTTGTAAAGTGTTAATTAAAATGAAAAAATAAAAAAAGTAATGAAAAGTGAAACATACGCTGTCTGCTTTTGTACTGATCAAACTGATGAAAATAAAGCAGAGCTTGGCATTACCTAGAAGACGTCAGTCTCGTTTCTTCGACCTGTGGCTACACTGAGCCTCCACCAGGACCCTGTGCCTACAGACGCCCTTTTGGGATGGTCAGCAGCCATCCCCGAGACTCAGCGGTGTCCTGGACCTGTCACCAGCTGTATTTTACCTCTTACGGATGGTACCCACCACCATCTGCTCCATCCTGTGGGAGCCACCAAACCTGTCCCAGCCTTTAAATTCAGTCAGTGGGACAGTGCTCGTGTTGGCCAGATGCTTTTCCCTGCTCACGGGACGGCAGCGGCTGTTGTAGGGTAGTGGCTGCCGGGTGTTGGCTGCGGCTTGGCTGCGCAGTGCCAGTGCCAGTGCCACACGCTCCTTGGTAAGGAGGAGCTGAAGAACCTGGCTGGTGCGTGCAAGAAAAGGGGTGAAATCAACGGTAGCATCGCCCCATCACAGCCGTAACAGCTTATACCGGATGGTCAAAGGGAAGCAGCTCGTCTACATAAACTGCCAGGAGAAGCATCGTTGTTCCAGCACAGCGTAACCCAGTTCTGACTCTTCTGCGCAGGTGTAAGAGCAGTCACTGAAGACTTCAGGGTGGCAGCGCTAATCTGGCCTGCAGCCTTAACGTGGAGCATTGCCTCCAGGGCTTAAGCCACCATAAAAAAACCTGCCGCCGAAAAAGGAGGGTGTGCACACAGTGCCATACCAACTCAGCACTGCTTGCGGCTCCCACAACCTGGAGTCTTAGGGGAAAGCGGCAGGATTTAGGCTGTTGAACTGGTGCCGACACCACACCTGCACCCCCACCCCCCCCATCCACCACTTTAACATTGATATTTTTGTCTTTACCTGCCGAGGCGCTGGGTCACAGGGCTGGGGGGAAGTGCCAACCCCTTGGGGGGAAGAAAAAGAAAGCTACCAAAACCCCCAGATTCTGATAAATCATGACAAATTAGTATTGTTTCAGGAGCAGTTTGAACGTGTCAGTCTAATTATCAGTTCTCTGAGTCAGTTGTTTTTCGACAGATCCTCTGGAGAGAAGTGTTCGCTCTAAGGTAGCAGGTACCTGATAATGTTTGTGTTAGAGCTTCGCTGTGTCCCGTTGTCCCGGTTTGGGCTAGACTTCCTTG
>NW_010416409.1:0-296 GCF_000710305.1 Buceros rhinoceros silvestris | reverse complement strand
CTGCAGCTGCCGAGACCACCCATCCCCAACCCCCAAATTTACAATTTGGGAGAAATTAAAGTTTTTTTCCCCTTTTTTTTGGTTGTTTTTCCTTTTTTTTTTATTCTCCCCGGGTGGCATCGCCCTAAATGAGGGGATGCCCTGCAGCCCCCAGCCCCTGGGAGAGCCCCCGCTCTCCCTGCTCTCGGCTCAGCTGCTTTTTTTTCCTTCCTTCTTTTTTATTTTTCTCCTTTTTTTGTTGTTTTTCTTTTTTTTCCCTTCTTTTTTTTTTCCTTTTTTATTGTTTTTCTCTTGAT
>NW_010416408.1:23526-30898 GCF_000710305.1 Buceros rhinoceros silvestris | reverse complement strand
ATATAATATATATATAAAAAAAACCTGTATGATTTTTTAATAATTTACTTAAAATACGGTGCGCAAAAATTTGTCCATCTCCCACCGCTGCCCAGATGCGTCTATCTGCTCCATCACATGATATTAACAGGGAGGTAATTATGAAGACCTCTGTGGGATCTACTGGACTGAAAGGTGAGAAATGAGTGTTGGTGACTATTTTCTTCCTTCCCTTGAGAATGAAAGCTCATCACTGCTTTTACAGCAGTTGCCAGGTTTTAGTCCAGCTATTATTTAAAGATTTGTTTAAGTATTGTTTAAGAAGGAGTCCACCTTTCTGGAATAATTTTGACCTAGCTGATGTGATTTCAGCACTAGTAAGGAAATAGCTCTCACTGCCAAAGCCCTTGAGAAGGTAAATAAAGGGGAGCCTTTGTCAGCATGTTCCATAGTGCTGTCTCTGGCATTGCTCGCATCCGTGTTCAGGTTATTCGAGGAGCATGAATAAGGTTTCCTGCATGATCTTACAGCTTTCTCAGCCAGCAGCTCCTGTGCTGTACTGGCTTTTGTGGAGGATTTATTCATACCAGTGAAAAGAGGAGGAAAGCTAGTCTTTAGGTGACTGTTTGGGCTGTGTTTAGCTTTGTTTATGTTAACCACAGTTTTTATATTACTCACAAAGCATGCACTTTGTTCCTCTGGATATCCAGGAAAGGAATGAAAAGAGAGAATTGTGCTAGGCTTTGAAGATTCTCTGTAAGTTTTCTGAGGGAGGTGGAGGGGAAGAAGTCTTTTAAATATCAATCTTTCTGTATTATTCATGGCTTTTATTAGCTCATTACAACCTCCAGAGGAAAAAAAAAACCCCAAACAGCAGACAAACCCCAAACAAACCTGGAGGATTGTCAGTGGTTTTTGCAGGCATCCCGCCACAAATTTTAAACCAAACAAAATAGTCCTCATTTGCTTGGGGCTAAGAACTATTCATCCACTAGGGTTCCCAGGCAGCATTGGTGCACTGGCCATGGAGCACTTCATGAAAAATCTGAACTAAACTGAATTTTTCTTTTTCAAAAGTCTTCCCATTCAAGGAATCACACAATCTGATCATTTTAGCAGGAGAAGAGTTGGAAGAATGCATTAGCAACTGCATGCTACAGTACTTAAAATGTGATAATCATTTACAAAGGTAGATTTGTTCCTTAGCTGGCCCAGCTTTCTTTCAGAAAACAGTTGTTGATAAATCGTGTGATTGCATGCAATTATTTATCTACCTTTCTCATTTTCACTACCTTATATGCAAAACACTCACGGAGACTTTGCTGTTCTGTGACTGCAAGTCAGTTTAGATTTCTGCTGTAGGTCCTACAGGATACTCAAGTCCAAAAAGGAAACCCTGTTTATAGGAGCTAAGACTTCATGTAGGTTTCTTTGCAACTGTTTTAAAAAGCAAAAATGTGTAGAAAAGTCTTACCTTTTATTTAATAAATGTGAATACAAAAATACAAAGTTCTGAGCTTTTAACAAACATTATATATTGCTTTACTTAATAGATCCAAAACCTTAACTTATATTAAAATAAATTTCTTCCATCCCCCTTCTCTCAACAAACATTTTTTCTGACTCGCCTATATGGTGAACGTAAATTGTCTCTCTGCTGTCTCTTCCCCTTCCAGTGACTTGGAATGAAAAACCTATGTCCCATACAGCTCCAGTGGGCATAGGCTGGAGGAGAGTTTCAAACTTAAAGTTTTTTTCTGGGAATTAAGAGGCGTAATAAGGCAGAATAACCTTTCCTGCATGTTTAGTTCCTCGCTGAGGGAGTATTACAATAGCAGAACAGAGCATCAGGGTGCAGCTATTATATTTCATCTATACTGGCCAGACTCCTCATGTAAGATTATGTAGAAGAGTAATCATTAGAGATAGTAGTCCGAATCCTCTGTCTATAAGGCATGAAATACTGTTCTGGCATGATGGTTAATGGCAGTTTGTGCTGGATGTTTATCTGTTTCCAAGAAACCACAAGAAGCAAGCTGAAAACACTATGGAAAAAGCATAAACGGAATAGCAAGCATGTATTCTTTCCAAGGCTGCTTATCATATCTTCATCTTCTCGGGGTCCTGCTGGAGCATGGATTTTGTATTTCCTTGAAAGCCCCCAAAGGTCACATATTCTTGTAGGAAACTCCTCGAACCATCACAAGTCTTCTGGTATGCTATAAAGGTAGAGATGGACAGATTTTTCTTAGGCAACTGACTTGTACTTTCTACTAGTAAAAGAACTCTCCATAGGTTTAACTGGACTCTGGATCTCAGACTCCACATGGGGCAACTCTTTGCAATGTAGTAGTCTGCTTGGAATCATTAGTGGCCATCAGTGCAATGTTTCTTTCTGAATTGTATCATCTCCTCAACCAGATTTTGCAACACAGTTGGAGCTTGAACTATCGTGAAGTCTCTGAATTTTCTGGCTGATGAGTACTAGTTTCATGCTTTCTGAGCAGAACAGTAATTAATAAGAACTTTATTATAAATGTTAACAGGGTGAACTTTTCTTTGCACAATTCTTTTAAGGCTGTTCCTGACCTATGAACCACACAAATACAGAGGTAGTCTTTTAAGTGGCAGAGAAAATGGTTCCTCTAAAGACTACTGTACAACACTTCAAGGACTGTCATTCCAATACAGACCAGAAGTCTGAATATTTGCACCTTTAAAACTCCATTCAGACACTTCACTGGGAATGTTTTCCATTGTGATAACTTAAAGGATGGCTTGCAGTCCTTCCAGAGTTAGTTATAAAGGAAACTGTCGTGCAATTTCTGCACACAGAACAAGCTGGCAGTGGAAGGGGAGATAATTTCTCTTCTACTAGTGAAGCTAGCTAGTGATGTGTGCAATATTTTGATTTGATAAGGAAGTTCTGATCCTCAGTTTTTAATGTGTCATTATCATCTTCGGAATTTTTCCAACACTCTATTCTCATGTGTTTTTTCATGCTTGTCTGTAGATAGGGAAAAAAGCAGAAAAGATGTAACACAGAAGGTGAAAGTTGAAATTAGATGGTGGTAATTAAGGAAGCAGAGCGCCTATTATAGTACAAGCTATAGGAGGTGAGTCTGCTTATAAGAACACTGAACTGCAACAGAAGAGGATGTAATTCCATCTCACATACATTTATGGGTTTAATCATATCAATGCCAAAATAAATGTAATTTTCTAAATGAGATAACCCCACAAAAGATATTTTCAGGAATCTGGACCGAAATTCTGAAGGATGAAAGGCCTAAGCCAAACCCTTCACTAAACTTACCTTGAGATTTTGCCAAAACTTCAGGCCTTTGCTGCTTTATGTCCACTCAGAACCTCAGACGTAGCCATAGAAGAGGTGAAAATATTAGATGGAACCTGAACAATGTCTTGGCATGACTTATGTTTAAAACAGATTGAAGATTCTCAGCTTCTCTCTGGAGATCCTTCTTGTCTCTAGAATATCCTTCAGTTGTAAATCCAACTGAGCTCAAAACGGCAAGGCTTTAAGAGCTGTTCATAAAAGAGTTTAGTGCAGGGTTTCAACAAGTCTTCGCCTTAATGCTGTCCTGTACACATAATGCAAATTGACTGAAATGTGCTTGTTGATATTTTCTGCTTAGCTGTATTATTTCTGATACCGGTACATTACTTGTCTGTATCAAAATTCTGAGCTGCAGATTTTACTAGCACAAGATTCTTAGAAAGTAAATCTTCACATTTGTCTGCAAAAGGTGATTTTATGACTGAGTTACAAGCGCGGGCTATGGGAGATGTGAATTTAAACTCTATTTCTTACTGATACTTTTGTTTGATGTGGTTCAAGGTCCTTGACCTTTCTCTTCATGTTTGTGTAAAAAACCAAAGAAACAAAAGTTCCCACAACATTTTTTTTTTTGGTGGGGTCTGTGAGGACCTCAGATATTGTAGATGTGCCAGCAAACCAGTATATATTTACGAAGCAGATTTTAAGGTTGCAAATTCACAGCAGAAGTATCTCTGCACCTTTCTACACAAGGGGGTTAATAGGTATGTCAGAACGTATCTGACAAGTCAGATGCATTTCAAATATTAATAAGCAACCCAGAAAGTAAATAATTTTACATGATTTTTCATCTATTATTTTTGAGGAATGGTAAGGTTAGAATTGTAAACAACAGTTTACTATGTGATCTGCAACAGTAAACAAGGATGAGAGGGCAGAAGAAGGGCAAAAGGGGAGCTAAATTCAGTGAATAACTAACTTGCTATGCAAGTCCTAGAAAATGGCATCATATCATAACCCTGTTGGGTTACCTCTTGGCAATTCATAGGAGAAAGTGGGGGCTGCTGTTTCATATCAAATTGATGCAATTTATGCAGTTGTCATCCCCAGCGAGTTTATTACTGCAGGAGTACCTCTGTCATTGTTGCCAGGGAATGGAATAATCAAATAATAGGTGAAATAATCAAGCAATATATATATATGTGTATATTTTTTTTTTAAATTGTCTTTTCTTATATTTGTAATAAATAACCTGCAGTCACATAGGTTTGGTTTTGGAAACCTGTTCTGTAGCTGAGAACTGGTGGTGAGAACCTACATCAAAATTTTACTGTTGGAATTGTTAAACATCTAACTGTGCATGTCTCAGAACCGTTAGAAAACAAAGGGAGTCAGTGAAGCCTAGGTAAGTAGCCCTCGAGCCAGCATTTTGGAGCCAAAGGAGATCTCGGAACGTGATGACCTGTTCTCTTGACGACAATGGAGACTTCGAAGTAAAGCTCAACTAACGGATTCGAGGAAGGGGCGCTCCACGACCACCTAGGACCGCCAGATGACCCTCGACACAAGAGACTGAGCCTGCGTGAGTGAGTGGGGAATATAGTAATGATTTCTGGGAAAAATAATGATTATGTATCAGTATTCTGGGAATTGCTGGTGAATATGTATGAAATCACGGAATATAATCTGCTCAGGTTTGTGTACCGGTGTGCACAATTAGAGGAATGATCCTCCGTGCATCCGACACGTTGCAATAAAGATGCCTGCTTCTTAAGACTACACTGGTGTTACGAAGTTTGATCCCGATTTCGGTGACATCATGACCTCAAAGTTCCTCCTTTCTGTTTCAGATCTGTATGTCTCCTCACCACTGTATAATTAAGTGATATGATTTCATGAAAGAGATGTCCATTAGGGACCAGACTGAAATTATCAGAGATGCTTTATTTGCAACCTCCTTTAAATCCAGGTCTCTAGAAACGGGAGGCTGGCAACAGTGTTAACCCATATTTTACTAAACCTTTAATAATTTATCTTTAAATTGGGTATCCTTCCCTTCGTCCTCCCCAGTCCCGCTTTCTTTTTGTTTGTAGAGACTGGAGAGAAGTAATAGCTCTCTTAGTTTGCTGCAACCACTTTTGTATCACAGCAAAGCCTGATGAAAATTAATTGGCAGTGCTGCAAGTAGTGCTTTCAGGCTATTGCAATTTGGGGATTTTTGCAGACTGCAGAAGCCTCTTGTTTATCCATTATTTAGCACCTTCTAGTACTTGGAACTACCATCAGGCATTTGCCCTCCAGGTGTCCCATCAGGTGTACTTATAGCAGGGTAACCAAGAAAGCCTAATATGATTAACCAGACTGGATGCTGGTTTGCACAGCATCACAGATTTCCCATTAATATCTCTGGCTGAGATGGAATTCAGCAGCTAACAAGAGTAGTTGAGTATCTGCCATTAAGGGTGAAGAGAAATCCTTTCATAATTTTAATTATCTTTGCATTTCTAAAATGCTTAGGGATCACTTAAAATCCACATATGCTTTTGAAAGAGGCATGGTTCACTGCACAGACAGTTGTAATATTGCCTGCTTGGAGCACAGCTGAAGAGATATGCAGCTGACGTAGCTTTGGAAGGTCACAGTTGCTGTATTTACTGGAGCTTATTATTAGCTGCAAACTCTATTTTTGCTATCAAGTGCAATTGTCAATTCCAGGGAGAGAGCAGTGAAGAAGTGATATTCCCTGAGAAGCTGTCCTTCTTATGACCGTTCAATAGTATCCCTAAATGAAGATTAAATGTATTTTGAATGGAAAACAGAATCTGTGTTCCATCCATTTTGAGTCAGGAAAAACAAAAGCATAAGCGGCACTCAGCCTTCTCTCCGTGGATACATTTCTGCAGAGCAGCAGGACTTTGGCAGCAGAGCTCTCTTCATAAAGCAAACCATTTTCATAAACTACAGGGGGGTTGGTGGGGTTATTTTTTTCTTTCTCATTTTGGAAGCAGAAATAACCCAAAGAGCGTATTCTGGGATGTACTTACTTTAGTGATTCCTGAAATTCTCTCCTGTACTTTCCATCTTTAATTTTATTATTGAAGTATAATTTTCTTTCCTTTTCCATGTGTTGTGCATCTGCTGTACAGGCTCCAGCCAGGAGAATAACCATATGGGGACATGAAAATCTCCACAGCATTGATGCCAGAAGACAAGTTTATGTTCATTCCAAATGGCATCAAAGGCTGTTTGTCTATTTTCCCTTTACGTTCCTTTCAGTGATTTAAATCTGTGGTGTTGTCTAAAACATACAAGGAAAGAAAAGGCCTGTCTGATAACAAACTGAAAAATACTCTTTATAGTGCTGGAACTTGGATGATCAATTCATTTTACTTTGAAGCACTTACATCCTTGAGCCTTTTCTGCTTTTTTCTTTGTAAGGTAGCAATTACTGCACAAGGACCGCCCCACCTTTTGACTGATCTCAGTACTTTTCCTCATTTCTATCCATGACAGATTCCTTCACCCAACCTGCATAGACCCAATATTCTCTGTAGGAGTAAAAACCATTCAGCTAAGATGTCTCCAATACCTGGCACTCTCATTAGGTAAATGCTTTACCTGCTGCACTGTCCTTATCACTCCAGTGATGGTTTGAAGTGGTATGAAAATACTATGCAGGCCTTGCAAAAAGAGACAATCAGCATCAACACAGCTTGATCCAAGCTGGTGCTTAGTTGCTGACTTGACCTCGGAAGGTGTAGTTATCTCATGTTGGTTGTGCACGATTGCTTGTCATAAAATGAAAGGTTATAGAAAATGATTGTGCCATCATGGACAGAATGGCACTTAGAAAAAGTAGTAATAACCAAAACTCCTGGCTGTACTTCAGTAAAAACAGCAAGGTGCTTGCTTATTGTTTTCTAAACAACTCAGATGGCTTGATATACATTTGTTTTTATAAATAGCTATTTGAAAGCACATTTGAACTTGTGGCAGACATGGGCTTGGAAGAAGAAATTCCATAAAATCATGATTGTTTTGGGTTGGAAGAGACCTTTAAAAGTCATCATGTCCAACCCCCTGCAATGAGCAGGA
>NW_010416408.1:17419-23456 GCF_000710305.1 Buceros rhinoceros silvestris | reverse complement strand
TGTCTTCAACTGTATCTGGTTGCTCAGAGCCTCATTCAGCCTACCCCTGAACGTTTCCAGGGATGGGGTATCTACCACTTCTCTGGGCAACCTGTGCCAGTGTTTCACCACCCTCATTGCAAACAATTTCTTCCTTATCTCTAGTCTAAATTTCCCCTCTTTTAGTTTAAAACCATTACCCCTTTTCCTGTTAGAACAGGCCCTGCTAAAAACATCATCCCCATCTTTCCGATAGGCTCTCTTAAGTACTGCAAAGCCGCAATACTTAAAGGTATTTGGTATGTGGAATTCAGTCTCATGTAGCAACATCTGATTTATCACAATGGATTGAAATAACCACTGCAAGAGAGGTGCAAGCAATACCTAGCATGCTTGCAGTCTGTGGCAAGGTCAGGAGCACTGCCTGGTCCGGCATGGCTGACAACATCATGGCCATAGCAGCTCCGCAACGTAGTGCTGGTTCCTGTACCAACTTGAACTGCTGAGGCTTTGTGCTGATGTTACTATCTGAATGATAAGGTCTTTGAGTGACATCTGCAAAAAGCAACTTACTCCTAGAAATGTATTGAGATTGGGCTGGAATTGTCACTCAGTGACTTCTGTCACTTATTATCTCCCTAAGGCTGACCTTCCTTATAGTATTTTTCCAAAGCTTAAGCTGGCCTGCTCACCAGGTGTGCAGAACTTTTCTGACTCTTCACAGAGGAAGAGTCAATGTTGCTAAGTCAATTTAAGGAGTTGGTTGCTTTTGCATTGCTTTGCAAGTTCCTGCATCTCATTCCCACTATATTTATCCTTCTGGAGTTATATTTTCAGCTCCCACTCACTTGCATATTTTCCAGTGTCATTGCTGATTTGCCAGATGGGAGACACAATTAGTCCTCGTGGTCCAGTAGCACTGAGTATCTTCAAAATCTATGCAAATAAACACTTGTTCTGAAAGTAAATACTCTTCCACAGTCCAAGTGCATCTCAGAAAGTGCAGAAGGCAGCGAAAGCAACAAACCACTACTCACAGCATCAGCCCCTTGCTGTGTGATGGCGTTACTCTCCGTGAGAGGTAGCAGCCGGCATGCCTTCTCAGGGAGTTACAGGCAGGCCTCTGCAGCTGTGGTATTACTATGTCTGCAGGATATCGATAGAGATGTGAAATTATCTCTGTCCATGTATTAGTCAGGTAGCAACGTGTAAAGCACACAACTTATCCACCCTTAGAAATACACGTAACCATAACCTTTTCCTATGGAAAAGCCTGTCATTTCAGTCTGTGTTCATTCAGCTCAGTCCAGAACGGGGAATGCGTGATGTCTGTGAATCGTAAGTAATAAAACCAGGACCGGATGTAGCCTCCTTATTGATGTGACTTCTGCAGCAGGGAACTTGCTGTGCTGGTCAATGCAAGTGAGAGAATGGTTGTCCTCCTACTTCTGTATATTCCCTTTCCTTCTCCTCCTGTAAATCCCCTGCTGCACCACGGCTGAGGCTGGGGAACCAGTTGTGAAAGAACGACTGTTAATTAAGGATGAGGTAGCCATTCTAGATCAGATGTGCACAGCTCACTGTATTCCTTAACATTTGCTGTGTTCTCTATTAGTTTTCACCATGACACTTGGCATTTCCTTAATTGTCAAAGATGTTTTAAATTCATCTTTCTAAACTGATTTCCTCTCTTGACACATCCACCCCTTCACATTAGGCTTCAAACATTCCTGTTCTGGCTCAACATCAACTTCAGTATCCCTACAGTATTTGATATGTTTTCTCTGGGAAACATTTGCCAGATTCCAGAATCATTTCCTGTTATTTCTAAATGCAAAGGTTAATGCCGGATGTGGTTTTTTTTAGTACCGGCCTCATTATTGTAGCCATCCCTTAGAGGCTCCATTTTCTTTTTCCCTAACCTTTGGTTATTTAAACTGGTGAAAAATACATCTCATTCTTAAGGTGTTGAATTAACAGTGCAAATACCATCTCTGATTCTTTTAGGCATAGTCTGTCTATTTTCCTGTTCACTAAGGGCTGATTCCCTGTCTTCCTTCTCCCTTTCATCTTGAATACTACTTTTCTCATCACCATTATCAGATCTTTAATTACAAAGTACCACTTGCTATGACTGTGAGTGGCAGAACCTGGCCTCAAAGTAATATCTTCTATCTTTTCTCTTTTTCTTATTTTTTTTTAATATAACTCTACTTAAGAATGGCTTCAGAAGATTATATGTAAAGGAGATTCACATCAGGTAGGTTTGATCAATATCCCAAATTTCAGTTTTTAGAGTTTAAGCAGAGCATACTTGCGTTCATCAAATATGCAGTGCATACCTGTGCTGGAGAGGACAGGGAGAGAACAATCAGCAGTATTGATTTGTTACTCAAGGCTGACAAAAGAAATCTTTAATATTCTTCCCTTATGCACATTTCTTCCTGGTTATCTTGAGTGGAGAAAACACTTCGTAGCACAAAAGAATTTCATAAGCTTGTTTTCATCAACTTTAGTAGATTAGTGACAAGATCAGACAAGCTGTGGAAAAAAAATGCCAATCATGTGAAATAGTAACACACATGTTTTTGTTTTGAAATAAATAAGGTTTATGTTCTGACACGGAGCCTAGCTGGAAATCTGTACTTAGATCGCATTTAAACTTCCGATGATTAAGGAAGGCAAGGAATAGAGAAAGGAAAATGCCCATTTCTTTTTGTTGTACTGGGTACTTTTAGAAGCCGGTGGCTGACATGTGAAGCACTTTTATGAGGCAAAGAAGAATTGATTAAATCCTAGGTTTGGGTAAGTGTATAAAATTTTCTGTGTACCTGAAAGACTCTAAACTGCAAAATTGCATGCAAATAAGCATTCTTATTTCTAGCTTTTCTTTTTTCCTCCTCTTTTTCTGTTTTTTTCTCTAAACAACTTCACCTTTTTTCACTTTTCAACTGATTTTCAGATGAGTTAGCAGCCAAAATGACAACTAAGATGGAAATTCTGTTGTCTGATGCACTGCTTCCACTCTGTAACCATTAAGGGAAGAATAACATGTCATATACTGATGTCAAATTAAATTAATTTAAAATTTGTGAAAATTTAGGCTTTGTGAGGACTGATTCAGACATTTAAGATAGTTGAATATAATATATAGTTTACATGAGACTATATAATTTGAATATAAGTGTATAGGAGACATAGCTGCTAAAGAGGTAGACTCAACAACAACTTCATTACTTACCTTTTCTACAGCTTTACAAAAAATATTTAAATCAAGCCACCAGTTGTTCTGAAGATGTAATTATGTCTAAGTAACAGCTTAGATATATTTACCCCTCTTCCAGATCAACGTATTTTAGAACTACTCTATGATAAAAGTGTAAATTTAGTGGGAGTATTCTTAGATCAATAGCAAACAAACAAACAGAAAAAATCCACATTGTATGAAAGTTTTCTTATTTGAAAAAAGAAACAAAGGGAAGGAAATTTAAAATTTCTGTACTAATGTAAATTCTATGTATTTTTTTGCTTAAAATTATTTGCTAGTACTGTTTTACCGTCTGCACATGCCTGTGGTAAATAGCTTTAAAATACCATTTCTAATGGAATTTTTATAAGTTTTGTTTGCATTAATTTTAAATTCAGTATAGGTGTTTGACAGAGATTAGCTCTGGCCATTTTGCTGGGCTTATTTTTAACCTCAATATTTGCTCCATCTTCCCTGAAGATTCCTCCTTTTATTCATTTTCATTTTTGTCAGAGAAAGAAAATGAAAAGACTTGGCAGGGCAGTTCAGCCTGACACTGTGAGCCATTGTGGGAGTCATGAGAAGAGACTGGAAGATATGCTCATTCTTGCTGGCAATTCAGCCTTTCTACAGGGCTCTTTTTTCAGAAGTAATAGACAACCTTTCCATCACAATCCCTCCCTCATGCCCAGCTTCAGCATTAGTGCCAGAATGATGGGCTTTTCTCACCATAAATACAGCAGCAAAAGTCAATTATTTTGAGTATTTCTAAAAAGAATTTTTTTAAATTTATTGTGCTATCTGCTCAGTGATTTATTAATGCATTAATTATTTTAATAGCAGAAAAAATATGCATTGTTTTGCAGCGGCAACACAGTGAAGGAAACCACTTAAGGTAACTAACAGTGTGGTAAGTTTATTCATACTATTTCTTATTGAGTTCCCCATGGACAGGAAAACTAAGGAACAATGCATGAGCAACAATTGTCCAGTTATTTTCTAATACAGATTCCATTTCTCCTTATCTCTGCCTTCCATTTCTGTTATGCACTATACAAATCTCTCTGCAGTTAGCTCTGGTTGAAAGATGTAATAAGCAACTTGGGTTTATGATTTTCCCATCTGCTTGAAATAGAATAGAAACTGTTGTGAGTTAGCCTCAAATTTAAGCTTTCCAGAAATTCAAACCAGGTCTCTCTAATCTTCAGAAAATCCTCTTTTTTTTTTTTAAACAGAATACCAAGTGTCTTTCTCCCACTGCTATTCCTTTAGCCATTGCAGTGAAACAAAAATGTATAGGGGATCTAAAACCAAACAAATACTAACCCAAGAACCTAAGGTCAAATTGAGGTATCAGCATTGCAGAAAATCCATAGAGTGGTAAAAACAGTGTAGTGGTCTTTGGAACACCAAAGAGTGAGCAGTAACTTGACGTCTGCTGTAAAACACGTGAAGGTTTTTCCTTTACTAAGGTTCTGTTTTCAAAGGATATTGAGACAAAAACTATTAGTTAGTGATGCCCAGAGGGAAGATTTTTTTCTGTTAAGTTTTAGATAAATTAACAAAAGTGTATGCATCTCCTCTGTCATCTACTCTGACAAGGTAAGTATGTTTCCTAGATGTCGATGTCTAGGATGTTATCTGGGAGTATTTCTTCACTAAAGCAGGCAGGCCATGGTCAGTTTTGTTACATCTCACGTGTATTTATCGAATCACTTTTAATTCACTCGCGTTACTTGGTCTCTGACAAACCCATTAGTTATTTTTTTAGTTCTGGAAACACGGTTTCTAGAGCAGCTTTTAGCATGACATCACCTCTTGTCACCATGATTGCCCATGGACAGCCTGCAGTCTGTATGTGGGGACCCTGGATCTGAGAGTCTGACAGACACATATTTGGATACGTGTTTGGAACAGACGTATTCGGAAACTCATTGGCTGCATGATCTGTCAGCCTGATCTCAAAACCAGTTATATGCTGGTACCCAGCCATCTGGGTTGACATAGCTAATGTAAATTATATAACGAGATTGTTTTGTGGATTGATTTCTCAAAATATTAGAGGCTAAATGAATCCAAATAGCTGCAAGTAAAGGTCCATGGTATGGATGTTATTGCTGCCAACCAATATAAACAGTCATTTTTACTAAATTTTTGGGGGGAACAAAGCTCACATTCACTCAAGAAGAGAGGGATGTTGGCCTTCCAGCAGTTCCAATAAATGTTAATAGGTTTTTACTGTTAGCAGTTTTACTAGAGCAAATGGACACAACTTTCCTGTCAATTCATTACCACTCCTTTACTTGTGAAAAACAGATGAGCAAATGTAGTGTGTGTGTGACAGAGTGAGAAATAAGCGGGTTCTACTCCAACATTTCTGCTGAAGTTTTATGCCCTATAACCTGCTTGCTAAGCCACATGCTTGACTGAAAAGGAAATGGTGTGTTCAATGTCACACCAGCGTGAACATAAGGTTCATGATAATGCAGATTTAGATGCAGGAATCAAACATTGCTTTGTGGAGGAAACATTGGTATTGCTTAGAGGTAATGCCAGCCATGGGAACTTTGTCATTGGTTGAATGGTAGTAGATATGTACACCAGTAAGATGTAAGACAGTCAAGATCTGCTGGATGTACTAATACATCCAGCATCTTTGTTTCCATAATTTAACTGAGAACCAGGAAAGACAGAGAATGTAAAGTAGGGTGAAATAATTCTTCCTTCTTCTTCAGAAAGAAATGCTGTGCTAGGAATGTCCAGCTGTATTGTTTCTCTACTGAGATAAACCACTTTCTTTTCCTGCTGCAA
>NW_010416408.1:16622-17352 GCF_000710305.1 Buceros rhinoceros silvestris | reverse complement strand
TGCTGAAACTGGTATAAAAAAGACGGAGGTTCTGACAATATACTACTTCAACTGCTTTTTTTACCCTTTACGATTAAGCTGCAGGAAAAGCAGCTTGGTGATAAAGGTGTGCGGTAATGAGACAGTGACAAAGGCACTAGATCTGACTAAAGCTTTGTCTAACCACTATTCTTCTTTCAGTAGTGGTAAATGACGAATGGCCAGGGAAAGGTGTAACAAGTTAAACACGTGGAAATATTTCTGTTCTGCACCTTCTCGGGTTCTGCTGCTCTGAGTCTCAAGGGCAGCGGTTGCATCAATGCAGCAACAGTTTCTCACCTTCTGATGTTTGCTGTTACTCCCGATTCCAATAGTTTTTTCACCTTTTCCTTCTCAGTAAATTTTTAGAGTTTTTGTCTGATATCTAAGTAGCTGGTATCTCATGGAAGGTATTCTTGCGGATTTGTAATATTTCTTTTTTATCTGCTTGGCTCAAGGCCTAATTTTCTTCGGTCTACCACTCCTGCAATGTTGGTTATTGCTAAAATATGCCGGTATTCTGTAAGGTACGTTGGCAATTATGTTACTTCCTGCTGCTCAATCTCCTTTGCCAAGTTTTATGGTTTGCTAACACTGATTTCCATCTATGTCTGTGTATGTATCAAAACTTGCTTTTCTAAAAACACAAAAACATTTCATTGAAGAACCTGATATTTCATTCGTCCTTGATGAAGTTTCTCTCTTGTAGGGA
>NW_010416408.1:0-16527 GCF_000710305.1 Buceros rhinoceros silvestris | reverse complement strand
CCAATAATCACATTGCATAGGATTTACTCCTCAGATATTATTCTTTAAATCAGTCCTAGCTGTACACTGCTAGATTTTTTTTTTGTAAGGCCAGAAGAAATCATTATTGACATTTAGTCTGAACCCTTGTGTAGTGCAGGCCACATCATTTCAGTGAGTATCTTCTTCAGCAAGACCACTGAAATGTCTCTCAAATGGACACCTAATTATAATTAGGTGCTAAGAATAAAGTTATCAAAATGATGAAAGAAAGTACGACCATGGACATTCATTTGACTTATTGCCTAAGTTCATGCCATTTATGATCTTGCAATGAAGTCAGTGACAGAATTCTAGGTAAATAACCAATACTGAGCCCATTGTTTCCAAGTCAAGTTTAGAGGAAATAAGAAGAGACTTACCTGTCCATTTGACGTGGTAATGTGTAGTTTGGAATGATTATTATTCTCACTTTAAATTGTGGCAATAGTTTTCTATCATTGTATTTTGGAACTATGTGATATTATGCTGCTCAAATGTGCTGTGTATGCCTGTGGGACTTTTGTGGAGGTTTTTGCCTTGCTGCAAATTTCCCTGGCAAAATTGCTTTCAGAAATCTGATGTAGAAATAAACTCAAAATATATGAAATTGAATTTTTAAAAAAATGGTAATTTCAGTATAGATTTCTTTAGAATACCTCAATAGACCTGTAAAACAATAATGACTCTGTATTAGAAAGTAATCCAACACATTAAGGGAGGATTTGAGGAGTGAAACAGCTGTGGCTGAGGAACTGATGTTCAAACTATATTTATTTCTTCTGAATTCACCCCAGACTAGCTCCATTCTGTTCCCTGAACAACTGTTAGCAGCTGAACAGAGCACATATTCCAGTTTTGTTTCTCCTGAAATAATTCCAGTTTTCATACTCTGATGCGTCTGAAGTGTAATTCAGAGACTTGGCTTCATATTTCAAACTTTGACTATTAAACCCAATTATTCTGTAAGCATTTTTTCCTGTATTTGTAGCTCCAAAAAAAAGTACTATGCAAAGAAAAAGTCTTCTGGACAATTTTATTAATAACTATATAAGAAGTTATACTTCCCACATGTGCAAAGTATTATGTTTTATTAGAAAGATTTATGTCATACTATAAATACTAGTTGGCCACTGCGCTCCAGAAGACCTCAGGGTTTATGTGTAGACCTTTCTGGAGCAGTTTGGAAATTACCAACCATAGCAGAAATTAAGTGGTTACAGCATTCTATTATGCTGAGATGACTGTAGAATAACAAAATCATGGAATCATTTTTGGTGAAAGAGACCTCTGAGAGTCCGAGTGTTAACCCATTGCCAGGTCACCACTAAGCCATATTCCTAAGATCCACATCTATGTGTTTTTTAAATACCTCAGGGATGAGGACACCACCACTTCCCTGGGCACCAACTTCCAATGTTTCACAACCCTTATGTAAATAAATTTTTCCTAAACCTCCCCTGGTGAAATTTGAGGCCATTTCCTCTTGTCCTATTGCTTGTGACTTGGAAGGACAGAATGACCCCCACCTTGCTACAACCTCCATTCAAGTAGTTGTAGAGGAAAATAATGTCTCACCTAAGCATTCTTTTCTCCAGGCTGAGCAATCCCGGTTCTCTCAGCTGTTCCTCATAGGACTTATTCTTGTACTCGGCACTTGGCCTTGTCGGACCTGATGCAATTGGCCTCAGTTCTTCTAATTTTCTCCCTACATAGCCTCACAAAATCCTTGTAGTCTTCCTACAGAAGATTTGGAGCCAAGTGGTGATGATGAAGAAGGGGTGATAAATCTCTCAGCTTGTTTTGAATGTCTCTGAAACAGAACATTTTCGTGTGTTTCAGATGAGTGTTCTCAGAAGTGAAGGTGCTCTTAGTGAAAAGTCCTCTGACTGCAGTGGGACAACTGCTTGGATAAGGAAGCTGTCCAAAGTTAAAGAACTAAGGGAAGCTAAGAGAAGTATTGTGAATACTCGCTGCCTTAGAGGTATTTACTTGTGAAGAAAGTTAGTCTATCTTTGCTGAAGATTGTTTCATTTTCCCACATGGTCTTGTTTGTTTGAGATGCTTTTTCAAAATTGAAAAGTGTTTATAAAACATTATAAACTAGAAGATCGACCTTTAGCTCTCAAAGCTACCTTGAAGAAGCATAGCTAGGATTAACTCATGTATTCATCTTTTCATATCTAACAGTAATTTTTAGTATGAGTACTTATTCTATGGTAGAGAATAACAAAAAATAAAGTAAAAGAAGTCTTTGATTCCCAGTCTTGTTTATAGTTTCTAGTTGGTTTAACTATCATCTCCCACATGGCTTGTGACTGTGCAATGACTTTGAGGGTAATGTTCCGTCAACAAACCGAATAGAATGACAGAATAGTTTGGGTTGGAAGGGAACTCTGCACTCCTCTGCAGCAGTGTTGCCTTAGGGTTGTGGGGAGTTCCTTGTTCAGCCATGGCAAATTTCTGCAACACCTGTGTGACTTTCTGCATGTTTAAAAGGATTGTTCCTGTTTTGAGAAGGCTGTCATAACTACATTCCAAACTAGTTTTTTGCATTCCGAGTAGAGAATTGATTTTGCCTGTATCAGTGGACATTGCAATAATAGCCACAAAGCTTACTGCATTTTTTGCAAAAGAGGTGTCTTAAATACCCGAAGAGGCCTGTCAGATGCGACAAAGCATGCAAGTGAACTGGGTTTTAAAAATAATTCTAACATATAATTTTATGAACACAATCCTTGAAACTCTTTCATCACTGAGAACTGAAGATGCAGTAAATCACAAGGCACAATTTTTTACTGCTGCAGAAGCAACACAAGGATAATCATATAGATCACTTGATTGGGTTACTAATTTATGCTGCTCAGTTTTCCAAGAAATGAAACATTTTGGTACAGCAGAAGTTTCATGTACTGCTAGGAATGTATTATTTCCTCTTACCACTGTGCTAACAGTTAAAGACATAATGGAGAAAGGTCAAATTATTTTCTATGGCCCTGGATGTCACAATAAAAAACCCCAAACAACTGTAATAATTTTGTTGATACAGAATAAATGAGACAAACTGTTGTCATCATGCTGCTTTCTAGGAATACTTGAAAAGTAAAAAGTCTGCTACAGTCAAGAGGTTTGAGCTTGGAAATGAGTTTTTGTTTATGAGTGGAGATGATAATGTTAACTGTAGAGATACTACTATATCGAAAAATAGTTTAAAATGAGAGTGAATATACACTTCCAGTTAATTGCCTGTTTTGTAAGTTGCATAGTGTATCAGAAAACCACTCTACTTCTTTATTATTTTTCCTTGAAAATTGTGAAAAAAAAAAAAACCCTTCACTGTCTCTTTTCCTCATTTGCTCAGTTACAGATGATGTTTAATTCTTTAAAGTTTGAATGAATGAAAATCTTGAACCATATGCCCACAATGCTGATTTCCATGTTCTTCAGCTGCAGGAATCCTAAAATTATCTCTATTTTATTAGAAACACATTGAAGGAAGATTTTGTACATTCTTAAAACACATTCTTAAAAATAAAAAAGGATATAAAAAAGGATATATCAGGAAATTGTAAGTATTGTTGAAAGACAGAGATCACAGAAAGCTGAGCATGAAAGGTATTTGTATGAAAGCTTTGTATGAAAGCTATTATCTATTGAGAAATTCATACTTTATGTATGTGTGTGTGCAAACTTCAGGCACTTTAAGAAATAGTCTATTTTTCTATTATCCAGTCTTAGTGCTTAAATTTTTTGATATTTGTGGAAAGAAAGCTTTTAAACATTTTTCTTTCCAGTGTAAACAGCCTCAGACAGATGTCAAAATTTTTGAATTATAATTTTCTTTTGAATGATAATTCTAAAACCTAGATGTTAACTGACCTGGTAGCAATGGGAATGAACTACTTTAAAAGGAAAAAACAGAAAAACTAGGTTGTGTTTCTATACTTCAAAGCTGATCATATAACTGCAGTTTAAAACACTGCATTGAAGTTAGCGGCAATTCTGCAGGCAGGAGAAATAGAAGTATATGACATACCAAGGGCTTCCCCTCCCTCCTCTGGAAATGTATCTATCTTAATATTGTTCTTATTTTAAGTGATTTCACCTTCACTTCTTTCTAAGATGATCTCTCTATCTCAGCCATTCCTGTTGGCACCGCTTTATGGTCACAAAAGCCATCGAAATTTGGGGACACTTTGTTTGCCTAATAAAAGCTTTACATAAAGCCTAATTTTTACATTTTCTGTCTTAATCATTCTGCAATACTAAGCTCCCCTGGCATCATGAAGACTGACTGAACTATACCCAAGGGGAACATTGCAGGTATCATAAGCAATATATCTCAACAGCCAGTGCGTTCAGATTATTGCCTGACATAACCTGGTGGTTATAGTTTGGTTGTCTTCTGACCTTACAGATCACAGGGAGTATTACACAGGCATATTAAACTGTGGATTTGACGTATTATATCTAATAATCATAAGCGGTGAGCTATTTTAGAGACCACGCTCTCCAAAGAGCATTTGTCACTGTTTCAGCTCTCAAGCAGGATAGAAATAAAATTTGGTGGGACAAATCCTCTCTCATAGGAGAAATGGGGAAGGGAGAAAATATTTCTTGTTTTTTTTTTTTTCCCCCGCTGTCACCATAGTGTTTGGGGAAGAATGCCCTGGTCCTTATGAATTCTACAATTATTTGAAGAGCTCTAAACCTCCTCCAGATGGAGTTCCATGTGATGCTGAGTAAACAAAGTTGGCTGTGGCAGCTGTGCTTTGCAGTACTGAAAGGGAAGTGATTGTCCCCCTGTGCTTGGCACTGGTGAGGCCACAACTTGAGTACTGTGTCCAGTTTTGGGCCCCTCACTTCAAGAAGGACATTGAGGTGCTGGAGCATGTCCAGAGATGGGCAATGAAGCTGGTGAACGGTTTAGGGAATTTATCTTACAAGGAGCATTTGAGGGAACTGTGATTGTTTAGTCTGGAGACGAGGAGGATCAGGGGAGACCTTATTGCTCTCTACAACTACCTGAAAGGAGGTTGTAGTGAGGTGGGGGTCAGTCTGTTCTCCCATGTTATGAATGACAGGATGAGAGGAAATGACCCTGCGTCAGGGGAAGTTTAGGTTGGTTATCAGGACGGTCCTTAAGCATCGGAACAGGCTGCCCAGGGAGGTGGTGGAGCGTCAGTCCTTGGAAGTGTTTAAAAGACGTGTAGATGTGGTGCTGAGGGACATGGTTTAGGGACCCTGGCAGTGCAGAGTGAACAACTGGTCTCAATGATTTTAAAGGTCTCCTCCAGCTAGATGATTTTGTGATTCTCTAACTGCTGGCCAGGGCACATAGGGTTGTCTTCTGCAGCACTGAAGTCTACGAAGATTATCTACTACCTCCAGCAGAGGAGGTCGCTAGACCTAAATGTTACGTATAGGCGCCCTGCACAGAAATGTTTGCCTGCTCTGTTCACTAGGGTCTGTAGGTAAGGCCTTTAAAATAACCTTGTTTGGATAATATCAATTAAAGGGATTAATTTGCCTTTGTCGCCATAAAATATGAAACTGCATTCAGTATTGCTTACACGCAGCCTTCAGCCTGTTTGCTCATAGCAAACAAGATTAAATGTTTTTATTTAAAGATACAAAAAGTTGTGGGGCAGGAGAATCCACTTGGGCTTTCAAAGCATTAAGAAAAAATTTCATGTTAACAGCTGATATTACTGTCTTTCCTGTTGGAGTGTTTCTAGAAAGGCCATTTTTCTTCATGGTTTGCTTTTAGAAAATCTTGTCTGACAGTCTTTTATAGGCTAATCAGGATAAGAACTATTGGAGGAAGACTGAAGAAGTCAGTTACTAGGAATTTGAGCTATTGTGGTTGCTTTTGCTGAAGACGAGTAACACACACAGAAGGAGGGGTGGGGGGGAAAGAACAGCAAAGACTGAAAATGTAGTTTCTGTTTCTGGCTGATGCTGCAAATCTTACAGTTAGACAGGCACAGCACATGGTCTCGTCAGCCACTGCGAACTCTGTCAAATATCAATATGCTTAGGACTGTGCTTTTAGCTGCTATTGTAACACGGAGGACCTCACAGAAGGGTCACCAAAATAAGTAAGTAAAGCAGCTGTAGTAGGGTAAATGGAAGGACAACAGGGCCAAAAGAGAGATACAGAGAGGAAAAAGCAAGAGGAAAGAAAGGGTGGTGAAGCCTCCCATTCTAGCTGGTTCATAGGACTGACTTACACAAAGGAGGCAGAAGTTTCAGTGATGCAAAGTCTGTAGTCAGATCAGCTCTCATCAAGGAGGTGGATAAAGAAAGATCCTGGTCCTGGGAGATAGTGGGTGTCAGTCTTGACAGTAAAGCTTGCTTGCTTTAGCCTATCCACCACCCCAAAATTTTGGACTGAAAAAAGAAGTCTAGAGTTAGTAGAGTAGCTCTTCTTTTCATTAATTTATTTACTGGTGTGAACTAAGCTCTAGCTTACCAATTTTAGTTGGTTCATTCCCATTTCTATAGTTTTCATGATCACCAGTGATGAACATAAGGCCTTTGAGGGGGCTTTTTGAGTTGTATTAAATTTTTTTCTCTACCATCATCTTTTGATGACATTTCTAAATTATTTAATATACCAAGTGAAGTTGAACTTCTGTTATTTGGAAAATGCATTGTGCAGCCATTGTCTTAGGGAACTTAATTCTATCACTTTACAATAGAGATAATTTACATTGCTGTGTCACTTTCATTTTGGATTTCTCAATAAAATTAAAAAACATTAATTAAACCATTAACATCTCAATACCTTTTGGAGAGCAAGTTAGCACTGTTTCTCCCCCTCTCTTTTTTTTTTTTTTTATGTAAAAGAACCAATACTCAAGGAGAAGATATAACTTTTCCAGGATCATTGAAGAGGTTGGTGGCAGGGCCTGGGGCCCTTGACTTACTATTTTATAATCCAGACAACAGATTTATCTCCTTTAGGGTACTGTAGACAAATGTATGTAGGCAATATGTATAAAATTTAATGAATTTTAATAAAAAACTACTTCAATTGTATTTTCTCCTGAGCTCAGAAGATTAACTGTATAATCTTGCAAGAGTAGGCCCCTGGTACTTCGCTTTAAAAGCCTATCTCCTTTTAAAATGACATAATCTTGTTTCATGGTTGCAATTTTAAGTAAACAAATCTAAAAATAGTCATGGGGCAACATAACCAGCTGCTCAGTATTTCTGTTGAAAACTGCACTACTGTTGGACTGTATGCCATCTGAACCTATTAGCATTTTGCAAGCGTGATTGAATACCAAAAGGAAAATTTCTGTGCAGTGAGTACTTGTTTTTTTGTAATTATAAAGACTTGCCACGCCAAAATTTTCCTTATTTTTCCTCCCAACACAAAACTAAGAAATAGTTGGGGATCCATGGCAGAGATCACGGAAATACTGCCTCTAATAATATGTCCTCCCAGAAGCTGAAACCTCTATGGGTTAGATTTAGAAAATGCAGAACTGGAGTTTGTTCCTTAATCATGTGGGATGGATTGATTAAAATACAAACAAATAAGACAGAAAAATCCTCTCAATCATATTGAAATTGTTTGTTGTATGGTTACACACCGAAGAGCAACAAATGACTTCACTAAAATTGATGGTAGATATTTCAGTTAAAAAAAAAAAGGGAACCAAAAAAAAAAAAGGAAACCAAAAGAAAAATAGAACACTCTTAATGACAGAAAGATCTCACAGACAATGAAGTTAACCTGCCATCATTCAAGAGATCTTCTCTCTTTCTACTCCCTGCCCCCAAATATAACATAGGAATAGGTGGGATGTATTGCTGATGTATCTGCGTTTGCCATAGTTTATGCATGTGCTCGACAGTATCAGACGTTTGTTTTGTAATGGCTAATGACGGTCTTCTAGCATCTAGCTGATTATCAGCTGGCTTCGCAGGCAGATTTTGCTGAAAAAGCATTTTTTGTTGTGCTGCAGTCTCTGCGACCCTTCTTGCACATTGCACCTCTCGGAGAATGTCACTGGACGTGCTGCAAATGCTGCTCAGTGTAACATCCTTCCGGAGTCAGTGAGACTTCCCTGGTGAGTCAGGCTGGTGAGCGGCCTAAGAGGCAGAGACACATGTGCAGCCGGGCAGTGTGGTAGATGGGAAGACACAAGACACTGATAAAGAACCATGTTGTGAAAACAGTTGTGGTTTTTTCCCCTCATTCTTCCCTGAGTGAATTATGTGAAGAGTGCAGAAACATGTGCTGATTCACTCGGATTTGTTGTAACTGGATCAGGAGGTAATGTCTACACTTGTATTAACAGTGAGGGATCGTAATCTGCTGTAGTACTGTAGTACTTTCTATTTGATTATATGATTTCATTGAATGGATTTAAAAAAAAAACCAAACGTTTTCATAGATGCTGAATGATGTGTAAGTCATTACGAGAGCAGCCACCTGACTGCAGCACTGCACTGAAGGCATTTTTTATACCAAGGTTCTTGGCCAGGAGGCCAAGAAAGGATGTCAGAGGCAGTCTGTTACTTTGCACTGACATCCCAGTAAGGAAAAACATTCTGGTGAGTCTGATCTGATCTTGAGCATATGGGAAATGTTGGGCCAAGGTGGAAGGAATTGCTGTATACCAAGAATGTATATATATGTTAATTTTTACAAAGAAATCATGTTTCTTTTGTGCGTAATTACCTGTTACCATAATTTCTCTTTCTATAAAAAGACTTCTATAAGTATTTATGGAACACTACTGTACCCATTTCACAAACTGAGATACTGAGAGGTGATAGGCGCTTCATTTCCAAATGTAACCTAACTGGAAGTCCAGCCTGTAGACTTCCCAGTTCAATACTCCCTCCCCATTCACCTGCTGTCACTGAAGGTGCTATGAAAAACAAGCAACTCTATGAACTTCCCATAGTATTTAAAAGTCTTTGCAGGTATTTCCAGAACTGCATAGATTTTGATTTTGGCGTGTTCCTCTGTCAACCCTGCTTACAGACACTGCCAACCAGGATGCATCTCATGGAAATCTTCCTGGAGCTAGCGATACGAATAAAAATGCTATTCCTCTCTTCATAGTTCCATACATAGAAAACTTATCAAAGATTTGGGAGCACTCCCTGTGCTGTGTAACATGAATCAAAGCTCATTCAGACGCAAGGAATCTGATCCACTCTGCCTTTCATCTGCCTTGCAGCCAGTCTGCATGTGTCCTCACGATCACGCCACAGTCACAACTGACTCACGCCAGAATTGTGAAATGATGCAATTCCACATTTCTATTTCCTGTCTAAGCAGCAGCAATCAGATTTAATGTAGCAGAATTTCAAAGGCTATTGGGCAAATCTCAATTTTTTTGTATGGAACCTGGTATCTCCCCCTCCTCAATGGTGGTCTAATAGTAAGGATGACATTCCGTTTGACTCTGTGAGACATGTGGCTCCTACCTTCCCTCAGGAGTGACACAGCACCCTCTCACTTTCTCTACTGCTCCCTCTCATCAGTAGCCTCTATTGTCATCCCCCCAGATAGGGACACCATATTGCGTATCTGTGAAATAAGGTCACAACTTTCTCCCCTCTTGCAAGGCGTTCTTGTTAGCACGTGCTGACATCTCTGGTTTTGGTGACATAGCAGTACTCTGTTGGTTTTGAAGTCCTCCCTGCAAAAAAGCAGGTGGTTTTGAATAGATGCTCCTGGAGTTCTGTATCGATGCTTTAGATCAGAACTGGATTCCTTGCCTTTTCAATGCAAGTATTCTCATAATGAGTCTGAGGTCTTGAGGCTGCCTGAATTTAGTAATGTGAAGTTCTGTGGGAACATTTTTTAATTGTTTTTTCTGTACCTGTGTGTGCAGTGGATACATACAGACATATACACTCAACTGTGTTACCTCACTAATGTAACCCTGACTTCCACTTGCAGCTTTGCTTTCCATGCTGACATTGCCGTTTATACATATATACATATACATATATATATATATGCATAAAATGAACTTACTTGAAAATAAAAACTCAATGACTTGCTGAAGGGACACTTACTGGGGATGAACCACAGGTTGCAGAGGATTCTCTGTTCTTTATGAAACTGGAATAACTGTTAGGGTAAAAACCCAGACAAGATTCTGGTCAAATATTCAGTGGAGTTTTTTTGGGTATTTTTCACAGACATGCAACACCAACGGAAATGTTTAGTTAGATCTGCCACCATTTAACATTTTTCTTTTTTTTTTCATCTTTAAACTAATTTCCTTCACTTTCAGTTAATTTTCTAGGATTTACTGGAGTTTGAAATCAATCCAAGTCTCTGACTGTAGGCTTTAGTGCAACTTACTGTACATGGCAGGTGAAGTGATTCAAAGCCGTGCAGAAAATCTACACTATACTGCTATAACCAGAACCTTTGCTGGAGACTGTTATACAGTAAAACTTTTTGCCAACATTTGCAAAATGAATACTGCCACTTTTTATTAATCCTGCTGTAACAAAATGGGTTTCGTAGACACGTCTGTCCTAACCACTAGGTTATCTAGTCATTATGTGTAATATATTTATGGGAAAAGAGTAGTTTAAGACATAAGGGTGAAGTAAAGGTTAAACTTTCAGCCGTTACTGCTTTTCCTGTCTTGTGCAATTACTTCATTTCAAACCCATATCTGCTCCTTAACACTCTGCTTCATATTCTGCTTTCCTGTAATGGCTTGTCTGGTGATCAGAGCACAGCAGAAAGGTTTTTCTCTTCTTGCCTTTGTAATCCAGGTGTAATTCTGTGGAGCTTGAAGTGTTCCTTTGTAGCACCCACTGGCTTTATGATCTAAAACCAGTGTCAGAGTTTTTTCTCTTGTAGTTGGAAAACATCTAGAAATTAAGAAAACTCTTCCAATTACCCTAGAATTATTTGGTCATCCCTGAATTACTTCTCTCTCCATGAAGTATATATTAATTTTAATTTATGTCTGTGGTGTGAATAAAAAGCATATCCTCCCTATAGATGAGCAAACACTTGTATTTCTTGCTCAATGGCAATATTTTTGCTTTTATGTTAGATGAGGTGTCAATCCAGTTATCTAAGTTAAGAGAACTCCTTCTTATTTCAATCTCAAAGCTGAAAAAGAAAGATTAATGGAAAATGTTACTATGATACATAATACCCTTAGAATTCAATTATTTCATTTTAATTAGGTGCACATTATTGATAACACTGAATAAAAATTCTGGCTGTTCTTCAAAGACAGGATTTTGTGCACTAGTGGAAAGGGTCTCAAAACTCTGGGTTTCTACGCTGCAATGTTTTAAGAATGGTTGTACTTCACTTCTTTGCTTTCTTTTCTCACTAGCTTCCTTCCCCCATTCCTTCTGACAATTTATGCTTCTTAAATATCTTTTTGAAATAATATGAATCAGTCAAAAAATAATTGCCTGATACATATCCTCTAGTTTCAATAAATGTCAATGCAAATGTAGAAAACTATACTGCACTGGAGCAGTTAAAAAGGAGGAGGTTTGAGTGCTTTGTTTTCTTTATACTAACAATTCAATATATATTACAGGAAGATGAATGTTATTTGACAATTTAATATAAAGACCTATTTCATATCAGGAAATTTAAAAGCAAAATTGCCGAATAACATTTGCCAATGTAATTTATGCAGTAACTCTTCTTTTGCATTGCAGTATGGTTTTTTATATATATAAAAATTTCAAAATTGAGATCTAAGATGTATTTCATATCCCATTCTGTAGAACAGCATCTCAGAACATTTATTTTTAGAATGCAGTAGCTTCTGAGACTTCAGGGTTATTACTGTGGTAGGATAGTTTATCAAAAGGAATATTAAAAGTAGAGGAAAGGAGAGCAATCACTCTGGTGTAGGAACACAGTGTCATATGGTTCAGATTAGAGAAACACGTTAAACACTGACGTTCTAGCAGTAATGAAGTTTAACAGCCATCATAATGAGTCAGCGTCAGTAAATTGAAACAATGAGAAATATAGCTAAACCCCTATGACCTGCATTTCCAGTGACCGGTGATTCAGAGCCCTGAGCCTTTGCGGATTCAAGACAAGGCACAGTGAGGGGGACTAGGTCTTTAAAACAAGATCTCTGGAACACTGCCAAAACTGAGATACTCCAAATGAAGTCTCGCTTTTGAAAAAGTGTATCACACTCTCTCATCTGATTAAAACTAATGAGGAAATAATATCCTTAGAATGCAAACACTGCTGCTTTTACTGAACTCTGTAACTTGATACAGTTAATTAATCTATGCGGCAAAGTCTTACGATGTGTATGAAAGAAACAATAAAATAGCTTTTGATCAATATCCATTGAGCTATATGAATTTACATCAGTTGGAGATTTGGCTCTCAACCTACATGAAACCCGGAACATTCACTGTAATGCATTACCTGCCTTTAACCCATGCATGTGTATCATATATATATATGTATGTATACATATATGTGTGTGTACTTTATAATCATCTTATTAACAGGTTTGCAAAACAGTCAGGCTGATGTAAAGGAGTACTTCATAGCAAGGGCTGAGTTCCAACCCATGCAATGAATCAGGAGAGAGCCTAGTTACCATCTGAGACAGGCCAGTCCTACATGAAGATGTTTCTACTGGAGGATAAATAAAGCTTCAAAGTCAGTTTTGTTCTTACACACACAAAAATGTGTGTCCATGGACATAAAATGTAATGCTGTCCAGGCATATTGTGGGTAAGTTGAATGCAGTGAAACATGAGACAAAATTACGTATCAGAAAGGAGGAATAACAGCAAACAGAAGAATACATTTTAAACCAGTTAGACCTTTAGGCTTGCTTGCATGACTGGAAAGTTTTAGTAGTCTGCTAATACACTACTCTCTGTCCCCTCCTTGCCCACATACATGCCATCCCGCTGGATGTATCCTCTCCTTGGCAAAAACGTAACATCTGACTGCCTGTGTGATCCTTGACCATTTTAAGGGCAGCTTAAGCAATGGTATAGAGCTAGAGAGTGAACAAGTTGGTTACCATGTATTGGCTGAACAGACGGAAGCTTGCTGAAAATACGATTTCCCTCTTTGTGCATGTGTGTGTGTCTGTGCACATATGTGTGCATTCCCATAACAAAGACTGAGTTGTACAAGTTTTAGACTATCCATTACCACTTTAAGGAAAGTTCATCTCAGGGTTTTCACTTGTCCCCGAACTAAATGGTGCAGTCCTCATCATACTCGCATACCTTTTGCATCTGGGCCTGGAGAAACCCGTTTGTTTTGTTTCGGCTTCACTCTACACCCCTGTAGATGATGGGCAGATAGGAGCTCTGTAACAACCCTTAATTCATCCTCGTAATGGCCGCATAGAATAACTATGTCATTTTAAGAAGAAATTTCCACGTTTGTGATCCTGATTTGGATACTTTAAAAAAAAAAACAAACCCCAAAAAACCCCAAACCCACACACAACTGGTTTCATTATTTCTCTCTCTCCTACAACATTCAGGCACGTGTTTTCTCCTCAGTTCTGAACTGTGAGATGTTTTCTAGTAAAGCAGAAATCAGACTTATCTCCTAGAGTTGTAGTGACCTCAAAATGCTGAGTGCTGGCAGGGTGACTGCAGACATCTTCTCTCCACTTTGTTTTTCTGTCTCCTCTCATGTGAATTGCTCGGTCTTTCATTTACAGGTTTCTAATTTGTTGTGTGTTTGTCCCTTTCCTTTTTCCTATTGTGATCACTGATTCTATGTTTGACGGCTTTGCTTTGTTTCCTCATATCTCTTGGGAGAGGTCCTTCTTGCAGGAGGTCCCGATTAAGGCCCCCTAACCATCTGGTTGTTTTGATTTCTGATCCTTTTCCCAGTGTACGTGCAATGTTCTTTGATAAAATGAGCCTTATGATTGCAGAGACTAAATAATCGGAAAAGATGAAAAATAAGGATATTTCTTGCCATTAGTGAAATGAACAGTTTAATTTCTAAATCATCCATGTATAGGAATGAGCGACTTGAATTTGTGCAATAGCCATACGATCCGTGCACACTGATTGCATTTTATTATTTGTGACTTTAAATTTGATTTAACTGCCTTTCCCCCATGTGTTTCTACTTATAAAGTCACAAAAAATAGAAAGAACATTGTTTTCTGTTCATTTTTCTACCTTGATGTGTTTAGATTTCTTTTAAAATTAACTCTGGCTCTATGTTTTCAGGCTTTATAACACTGGATAATTCTGTGTTCCCTGGCGGGCTGGTGGAGTTATTGTGTTTGTTTGGTTTTAAATTAATAATCTTTTAAATTATTGAAATTACTGCGTTTGTTTCTGACTGTATTTTAACATTTTTGTTTTATTTTTTAGTATTTGTTTCTTAGAAAGTGCCTAGATATCAATTTGCTCATTAACAGCCAATTAAAAGAATAGGTATATGATAAAATACTATGATGAAGTCGATCAACTTAACAAATGTAAAATATGTATTAATCTCTTACTTTATGTCCTGACTTTAAATGACTAACACCTTAACTTGTCTTCCTCCATAGATTAATGAGCATCAATGCTAACTGATAACACAAAAAAATACCGTCATCTAAAAACAGGTTTATTGCCAACTGTTCATTACGTATACCAGTGGTAGTAAATGTTTATCTCAGTTATATTTATATAAGTGGGCTAGAAGTGAAAGACTGAATATTCATACCTCTGGGCTATTCAGTACTTCTTGCTTAAATATTTTGTTTAAATGAAAGTTGAACTGGAAAAAGAATAAGGAAAGAAAGAAAGAAAGAAAGAACTAAAACTACAACAAAACAAAAGGTGAGCTGATGTTTTATCCACTCTGTAAGGTAAATTTGTAATAATAGGTGGTAACTGATTGTTGAAAAATGTGTTTAAAGTTGCATTGAATTCCTCAAAGTAAATATTTCCCTTTTCAAATTCTCTGTATATCAGTAATCAGAAATGGACCATACAGTCTACATGTTGTGTTTAAGAGTCATCTTCAAGTTATTCTCCTTCAGTTGTTCACGCCCTTGTCAAAATCAATTATTTGCTTTTTTACTCAAGATATCCAGTCTCTGATATACCTCTGGAATAAGGTATCCTCGAGCACAGTGCCACATCCCAAGGCTGATTATGATAATGAATGATGGTGCTGAGTCATTTTCTCTCCTTGTTGGGTGGAGCCGAAAGAGATCAGTACAGGTTTCCAGCTACACTAGTATTGCTACTGCTATATTCTTCCAGTGTAGGTGTGACTCTCCCTCTAGTTAAATTGAAAAGTGTGTGCCTGGGAAAGAAGTGCACTGATGAAAAGGGAGAGCAAGAGTTTTCTGCTCAGTGGTGTCATTTGTTCACCATTTCACCTTGAGCAAGTCACTCAAACTACCCTCTGCTTCACGTGACATATCTGAACAGTTGGTCAGATCCTGAGTAGGTATAAATCTTGCTTACCTCCCTGTGCTGTCCTTGTGGTCACATAAAAAAAAAAATCAAATTTCTTTTTCTCCAAGCAAAAGGTAGAAAAATTGTCTTTTGGCTCACCTTACTCATTGTATGACAGAGAAAAGCTGAACCACAGATGGAAACGAGTTGGAACTCCTGCTTGTTTCTGACAGTTAGAGCAAGGAGCTCCTACACAGAACTGATCAGAGACTCCCTGGAGATGAACAACCATTCTCCATGGCAATCCTCAGCCTTAGCCTGTTGTGAGTACTTCTGCTTATTTACACGTTGTTAAACAAAACTGTTGTTGATAGATGATTTAAAACCACAGGAAACTGAGGTAGTCTGTCACTACTTGGTTACCAGTGTAATCTAGTTGATTAAATAATCCATCAGGCATTGACAATAACAACAGTGTAGAAGGGAAGCTGCATCAAGAGTTTTCTACTACCTTTGACATGGTTACCAGACAATTGACCTTTAACAAGAAGCTGTTGCAGGGATGAAGTCTCTTGGGTGCAGGACCTCCTTCAAGTCAGGTTTACTGTGTATTTGAGGACCATGGTGAGGACCATGGGCTGCAGCCAGTGAATAGAGGATGCTGCTTCAGTGGCTGGAATTTCACTACCTTCTCATTGACATACAAGAAACACAGAGCTTACCTGAGAAAAGGCTATTGTATCTGGAATTAACGTGATGTGTCTCAAATGTCTACCGGCTCTACTTATTAAGAAATTGAAACACTTTTGCTTTTTTTTTCCCTGAGAACAAATGTAAATATCATACTGCTTTCAGTTATGAGTAGAATTAATTAGGTATTTTAGCTGAATTCTCCATGAAAGGAGTTAGGACATAGACACACTTTTCTGATAAACTGTGATGTCGTGCTTGGCCGGCAAAAGTGACAGAACAAATGAAAGTAAGAAAGAAATGAATGCCTGTCAAGCTTCTCCAAAGTAATTTCTTTTGGGGTAAAATAGGTGTACTCTATCTCCTTTCATAAACTTTTCCCCCAGAATACCTATGGAAGTCACCCAGTGTCCCGGTTTGAGCTAAACTTCCTGG